>NC_139150.1:32195862-32364279 GCF_964270905.1 Leucopleurus acutus
CCCACTCTATCTATCTATCTATTTATCTCTAATTGGTAAACATAGTTTTTGATATGTAATCTTCTATTCTAATTTTAAAATAACGTATCAAAAGCATGTTTACATGTTGCTACATAGTATAATTTATAATGGTAATTTCAATATGCATTTTCACATCAGTATATATTCTTTTACCTATTCAATGTTGACTATATACAGCGCTTCCGTGGTGGTGCAGTGGTTGGGGGTCCGCCTGCCGATGCGGGGGACACGGGTTCGTGCCCCGGTCCGGGAGGATCCCACATGCCGCGGAGCGGCTGGGCCCGTGGGCCATGGCCGCTGAGACTGCGCGTCTGGAGCCTGTGCTCCGCAACGGGAGAGGCCGCAACAGTGAGAGGCCCGCGTACCGCAAAAAAAAAAAAAAAATCAATGTTGACTATATACAAAAATTTATAAGTAACATATAAGCCATAAAGAATCGGCAAATAATGAACACCCATATGCCTATTATTCAGTTTAAGATAAAGAACATTACCATTATCTTTGAAGGTCCCTGTGTGCCTCTTTCTTATCCTGTTTATTACCTCCTGGAGGTCACATGACCACAATCCTAAAATTTGTGTTTATTGTAACTTTGATTTTATTTATAATTTTATCACATATTTGGTTGTATCCCTAAATAGCATATAGTTTTATGAATATTTTTATCTATATTTAAATAGACTCATACTGAATGAATTTTCTGTGTATTTTTTACACCCGATATTAAGCACCTATGTTTTTTTCCATGTCATTGTGTGTTACATTGCATTCATTTGCATGCTGTAAATTATTCTATTATATGAATATACCACAACTTATTGGCCATGATGAACATCTGGGCTTATTCCAGTTTTTTCCCCATTATAAATGGTAACGTAAAAAATATTTTAATACACAATTTTTATTACAATTGTTCAAGAATTTCTTTATGGTGTATATCTAAGAGTGACTCTGCTGTGTCATAGAGTGACAAATAATAGGTAATTCCAAATTGTTTTCCAAAGTGGTTGAACCAAATTACACTCCCACCAGCAATGTGTAAGAATTCTGGTTGTTTTACACCCTTGTCAAAATTTGATATTGGCAAACGGTATAATTTTTGCTACTCTGGTGAGTATAAAGTGCTTCTCATTGGGTTTAAATATGCAATTTTCAAATTGATAGTGAGGCAGAACATCTTTTCATATAGTGTATCTTCTAGTGAAGTGCTTTTTCAAATCTTTTGCTTGTATTTCTCTTGGGTTTTCTTTTCCTTATTGGTTTGTAGGAGTTCTTTATATGTTCTAGATATTAATTCTTTAGGTTACATGGGTTCAAATATCTTCTCCCATTCTGTTTTACTGTCTTTATGGTGTCTAGTGGTAAACAGATAATATTAATTTTAATGTAGTCAAATTTATCAAAATTTCTTTTAAGATTTGTTCTCTTTGTGTCTTGTTAAGTAAAATCTTCCCCCTCCAAGGTGTTAGGAGTATTCTCCTACATTGTCTTCTGAACATGTTATAGTTCTATCTTCCACAGTTATGTTTTTCATAGTTTTTTTTTTTTTTTTTTTTTTTTGCGGTACACGGGCCTCTCACTGCTGTGGCCTCTCCCGTTGCGGAGCCCAGGCTCCGGACGCGCAGGCTCAGCGGCCATGGGTCACGGGGTCCAGCCGCTCCGCGGCATGTGGGATCTTCCCAGACCGGGCAACGAACCCGTGTCCCCTGCATCGGCAGGCGGACTCTCAACCACTGCGCCACCAGGGAAGCCCCACAGTTATGTTTTAAACTCACCTGGAATTGACTTTGTGTGTGATGTGAGGCAAAAGTACATTTTCTTTCTTTCTTTTTTCTTTTAAATAAAGATAACCAATTGTCCCAGCACAATTTATTAAAAATTCATTCTTTTCCCACTGATTTGCAGTACTAGCCCTATCATAAACCAAGTTTCCATATATGTGTGGGTAAATTTCTGGGATATATAATCTGTTTCTTTAGCTAATTTGTCATTAGGCCAGTATCATATTTTCTTAATTATGTCAGCTTTATATGAAGTTTTCATATCTGGTAAAACAAATTTTGTTTTTCTTCAGGAATGTATTGGCTAATCATGCCCCTTTATTCTTCCATGTAATTTTTAGAAAAAGTTTGGCAAAGTCAATGAAAAAAAACCTGCTGGGATTTTATTTAGAACTTTATTGAATTTATAAATTAAATTAGGAGAAACGGACATCTCTGGAATACGGAGTTATCTAGTCCAATGAATGTGGAATATTGTTTTCATTATTTAGGTTTTCTTGAATGCTTTTTATAATTTTTTTGTTATAATTATTCACTTGTTTTATTTTTTCGATTCAACATATAGGTGATTATAACATAGAGTATGTCTTTGTCTGCCTGATATATTTCACTAAGCATAATACCCTCCAGGTCCATCTGTTTTGTTGCAAATGGCAAAATTTCATTCTTTTTTATGGCCAAGTAATATTCCATTGCATATATATACCACTTCCTTTTTTAATTTTAATTTATTTACTTTTTTACATCTTTATTGGAGTATAATTGCTTTACAATGGTGTGTTAGTTTCTGCTTTATAACAAAGTGAATCAGTTATACATATACATATGTTCCCATATCTCTCCCCTCTTGCGTCTCCCTCCCTTCCACCCTCCCTATCCCACCCCTCTAGGTGGTCACAAAGCACCGAGCTGATCTCCCTGTGCTATGCAGCTGCTTCCCACTAGCTATCTATTTTACGTTTAGTAGTGTATATATGTCCATGCCACTCTCTTGCTTTGTCACAGATTACTGTTCCTCCTCCCCATATCCTCAAGTCCATTCTCTACTAGGTCTGTTTCTTTATTCCTGTCTTACCCCTAGGTTCTTTGTGACTTTTTTTTTTTCTTAAATTCCATATATATCTGTTAGCATATGGTATTTGTCTTTCTCTTTCTGACTTACTTCACTCTATATGACAGACTCTAGGTCCATCCACCTCATTACAAATAGCTCAATTTCGTTTCTTTCTATGGCTGAGTAATATTCCATTGTAATATGTACCTCATCTTCTTTATCCGTTCATCTGTCGACGGACACTTAGGTTACTTCCATCTCCGGGCTATCGTAAATAGAGCTGCAATGAAGATTTTGGTACATGACTCTTTTTGGATTATGGTTTTCTCAGGGTATATGCCCAGTAGTGGGATTGCTGGGTCATATGGTAGTTGTATTTGTAGTTTTTTAAGGAACCTCCATACTGTTCTCCATAGTGGCTGTACCAATTCACATTCCCACCAGCAGTGCAAGAGTGTTCCCTTTTCTCCACACCCTCTCCAGCATTTATTGTTTCTAGATTTTTTGATGATGGCCATTCTGACTGGTGTGAGATGATATCTCATTGTAGTTTTGATTTGCTTATCTCTAATGATTAATGATGTTGAGCACTCTTTCATGTGTTTGTTGGCAGTCTGTATATCTCCTTTGGAGAAATGTCTATTTAGGTCTTCTGCCCATTTTTGAATTGAGTTGTTTGGTTTTTTCTTATTGAGCTGCATGAGCTGCTTATAAATTTTGAGGATGAATCCTTTGTCAGTTGCTTCATTTGCAAAAATTTTCTCCCATTCTGAGGGTTGTCTTTTGGTCTTGTTTATGGTTTCCTTTGCTGTGCAAAAGCTTTGAAGTTTCATTAGGTCCCACTTATTTATTTATTTATTTTATTTCCATTTCTCTAGGAGGTGGGTCAAAAAGGATCTTGCTGTGATTTATGTCATAGAGTGTTCTGCCTATGTTTTCCTCTAAGAGTTTGATAGTGTCTGGCCTTACATTTAGGTCTTTAATCCATTTTGAGCTTATTTTTGTGTATGGTGTTAGGGAGTGATCTAAACTCATACTTTTACATGTAGCTGTCCAGTTTTCCCAGCACCACTTATAGAAGAGGCTGTCCTTTCTCCACTGTACATTCCTGCCTCCTTTATCAAAGATAAGGTGACCATATGTGCATGGGTTTATCTCTGGGCTTTCTATCCTGTTCCATTGATCTGTATTTCTGTTTTTGTGCCAGTACCATACTGTCTTGATTACTGTAGCTTTGCAGTATAGTCTGAAGTCAGGGAGCCTGATTCCTCCAGCTCTGTTTTTCGTTCTCAAGATTGCTTTGGCTATTTGGGGTCTTTTGTGTTTCCATACAAATTGAGAAATTTTTTGTTCTAGTTCTGTGAAAAATGCCAGTGGTAGTTTGATAGGGATTGCATTGAATCTGTAGATTGCTTTGGGTAGTAGAGTCATTTTCACAATGTTGATTCTTCCAATCCAAGAACATGGTATATCTCTCCATTTACTTGTATCACCTTTAATTTCTTTCATCAGTGTCTTATCATTTTCTGCATATAGGTCTTCTGTCTCTTTAGGTAGGTTTATTCCTAGATATTTTATTCTTTTTGTTGCAATGGTAAATGGGAGTGTTTTCTTGATTTCACTTTCAGATTTTTCATCATTAGTGTATAGGAATGCCAGAGATGTCTGTGCATTATATTTGTATCCTGTTACTTTACCAAATTAATTGATTAGCCTAGTAGTTTTCTGGTAGCATCTTTAGGATTCTCTATGTATCGTATCATGTTATCTGCAAACAGTGACAGCTTTACTTCTTCTTTTCTGATTTGGATTCCTTTTTTTCCATTTTCTTCTCTGATTGCTGTGGCTAAAACTTCTAAAACTATGTTGAATAAGAGTGGTGAGCATGGGCAACCTTGTCTTCTTCCTGATCTTAGTGGAAATGCTTTCAGTTTTTCACCATTGAGGACGATGTTGGCTGTGGTATATGGCCTTTATTATGTTGAGGAAAGTTCCCTCTATGCCTACTTTCTGCAGGGTTTTTATCATAAATGGGTGTTGAATTTTGTCGAAAGCTTTCTCTGCATCTATTGAGATGATCATATGGTTTTTCTCCTTCAGTTTGTTAATATGGTGTATCACGTCGATTGATTTGCGTATATTGAAGAATCCTTGCATTCCTGGAATAAACCCCACTTGATCATGGTGTATGATCCTTTTAATGTGCTGTTGGATTCTGTATGCTAGTATTTTGTTGAGGATTTTTGCATCTATGTTCATCAGTGATATTGGCCTTTAGTTTTCTTTCTTTGTGACATCCTTGTCTGGTTTTGGTATCAGGGTGATGGTGGCCTCGTAGAATGAGTTTGGGAGTGTTCCAACCTCTGCTATATTTTGGAAGAGTTTGAGAAGGATAGGTGTTAGCTCTTCTCTAAATGTTTGATAGAATTCGCCTGTGAAGCCATCTAGTCCTGGGCTTTTGTATGTTGGAAGATTTTTAATCACAGTTTCAATTTCAGTGCTTGTGTTTGGTCTATTCATATTTTCTATTTCTTCCTGATTCAGTCTTGGCAGGTTGTGCATTTCTAAAAATTTGTCCATTTCTTCCAGGTTGTCCATTTTATTGGCATAGAGTTGCTTGTAGTAATCTCTCATGATCTTTTGTATTTCTGCAGTGTCAGTTGTTACTTCTCCTTTTTCATTTCTAATTCTATTGATTTGAGTCTTCTCCCTTTTTTTCTTGATGAGTCTGGATAATGGTTTATCAATTTTGTTTATTTTCTCAGAGAACCAGCTTTTAGTTTTATTGATTTTTGCGATTGTTTCCTTCATTTCTTTTTCATTTATTTCTGATCTGATTTTTATGATTTCTTTCCTTCTGCTAACTTTGGGATTTTTTATTCTTCCTTCTCTAATTGCTTTAGGTGCAAGGTTAGGTTGTTTATTCGAAATGTTTCCTGTTTCTTAAGGTAGGATTGTATTGCTATAAACTTCCCTCTTAGAACTGCTTTTGCCGCATTCCATAGGTTTTGTGTCGTCATGTCTCCATTGTCATTTGTTTCTAGGTAATTTTCTATTTCCTCTTTGATTTCTTCAGTGATCACTTTGTTATTAAGTAGTGTATTGTTTATTCTCCATGTGTTTGTATTTTTTATAGATCTTTCCCTGTAATTGATATCTAGTCTCATAGTGTTGTGGTCTGAAAAGATACTTCATACAATTTCAATTTTCTTAAATTTACCAAGGCTTGCTTTGTGACCAAAGATATGATCTATCCTGGAGAATGTTTCTGAGCACTTGAGAAAAATGTGTATTCTGTTGTTTTTGGATGGAATGTCCTATAAATATCAATTAAGTCCATCTTGTTTAATGTATCATTTAAAGCTTGTGTTTCCTTATTTACTTTCATTTTGGATGATCTATCCATTGGTGAAAGAGGGGTGTTAAAGTCCCCTACTGTGAATGTGTTACTGTCAATTTCCCCTTTTATGGCTGTTAGTATTTGCCTTATGTATTGAGGTGCTCCTATGTTGGGTGCATAAATATTTACAATTGTTATATCTTCTTCTTGCATCGATCCCTTGATCATTATGTAGTGTCCTTCTTTGTCTCTTGTAATAGTCTTTATTTTAAAGTCAGTTTTGTCTGATATGAGCATTGCTACTCCAGCTTTTTTTTGGTTTCCATTTGCATGGAATATATTTTTCCATCCCCTTACTTTCAGTCTGTATGTGTCTCTAGGTCTGAAGTGGGTCTCTTGTCGACAGCATATATATGGGTCTTGTTTTTGTATCCATTCAGCCAGTCTGTGTCTTTTGGTGGGAGCATTTAGTCCATTTACATTTAAGGTAATTATCGATATGTGTGTTCCTATTCCCATTTTCTTCATTGTTTTGGGTTTGTTATTGTAGGTCCTTTCCTTCTTTTGTGTTTCTTGCCTAGAGAAGTTCCTTTAGCAGTTGTTGTAGAGGTGGTTTGGTGGTGCTGAACTCTCTCAGCTTTTGCTTGTCTGTAAAGGTTTTAATTTCTCCATCAAATCTGAATGAGATCCTTGCTGGGTAGAGTAATCTTGGTTGCAGGTTTTTCTCCTTCATCAGTTTAAATACGTCCTGCCAGTCCCTTCTGGCTTGCAGAGTTTCTGCTGAAAGATCAGCTGTTAACCTTACGGGAATTCCCTTGTGTGTTATTTGTTGTTTTTCCCTTGCTGCTTTTAATATGTTTTCTTTGTATTTAATTTTTGACAGTTTGATTAATATGTGTCTTGGCGTATTTCTCCTTGGATTTATCCTGTATGGGACTGTCTGTGCTTCCTGAACTTGTTTAACTATTTCTTTCCCCATATTAGGGAAGTTTTCAACTATAATCTCTTCAAATATTTTCTCAGTCCCTTTCTTTTTCTCTTCTTCTTCTGGAACCCGTATAATTCAAATGTTGGTGCATTTAATGTTGTCCCAGAGGTCTCTGAGACTGTCCTCAGTCCTTTTTATTCTTTTTTCTTTGTTCTGCTCTGCAGTAGTTATTTCCACTATTTTATCTTCCAGGTCACTTATCCGTTCTTCTGCCTCAGTTATTCTGCTATTGATCCCATCTAGAGTATTTTTCATTTCATTTATTGTGTTGTTCACCATTGCTTGTTTCCTCTTTAGTTCTTCTAGGTCCTTGTTAAATGTTTCTTGCATTTTGTCTATTCTATTTCCAAGATTTTGGATCATCTTTACTATCATTATTCTGAATTCTTTTTCAGGTAAACTGCCTATTTCCTTTTCATTTGTTAGATCTGGTGAGTTTTTATCTTGCTCCTTCATCTGCTGTGTGTTTTTCTGTCTTCTCATTTTGCTTATCTTACTGTGTTTGGGATCTCCTTTTTGCAGTTTGCAGTTTCGTAGTTCCCGTTGTTTTTGGTGCCTGTCCCCAGTGGCTAAAGTTGGTTCAGTGGGTTGTGTAGGCTTCCTGTTGGAGGGGACTAGTGCCTGTGTTCTGGTGGATGAAGCTGGATCTTGTCTTTCTGGTGGGCAGGTCCACGTCTGGTGGTGTGTTTTGGGGTGTCTGTGGCTTTATTATGATTTCAGGCAGCCTCTCTGCTAATGGGTGGGGTTGTGTTCCTATCTTGCTAGTTGTTTGGCATGGGGTGTCCAGCACTGTAGCTTGCTGGTCGTTGAGTGAAGCTGGGTGCTGGTGTTGAGATGGAGTTCTCTGGGAGATTTTCGCCGTTTGATATTATGTGGAGCTGGGAGGTCTCCTGTGGACCAGTGTCCTGAAGTTGGGTCTCCCACCTCAGAGGCACAGCAGTGACTCCTGGCTGCAGCCCCAAGAGCCCTTCATCCACACGGCTCAGAATAAAAGGAAGAAAAAGTAAAAGAAAGAAAGAAAGAAAGGAAGGAAGGAAGGAAGGAAGGAAGGAAGGAAGGAAGAAAGGAGGGAGGGAGGGAGGAAGGGAGGAAGGGAGGAGGAAAGGAAGGAAAGAAAGAAGATAAAATAAAGTAAAATAAAATAAAATAAAGTTATTGAAGTAAAAAATAATTATTAAGAAAAAAATTTTTTTAAAAAAAGAAAAAAAGAGCTGGACAGATAGAACCCTAGGACAAATGGTGGAAGCAAAGCTATACAGACAAAATCTCACACAGAAACATACACATACTCACAAAAAGAGGAAAAGGGGAAAAAATCATAAATCTTGCTCTCAAAGTCCACCTCCTCAATTTGGCATGATTCGTTGTCTATTCATGTATTCCACAGATGCAGGGTACATCAAGTTGATAGTGAAGCTTTAATCTGCTGTTTCTGAGGCTGCTGGGAGAGATTTCCCTTTCTCTTCTTTGTTCTCACAGCTCCCGGGACTCAGCTTTGGTCACCGGAGTGTAGGTCCGGTGCGTGTAGGTCACCGGAGGGCATCTGTTCTACGCTCAGACAGGACGCAGTTAAAGGAGCAGCTGCTTCGGGGGCTCTGGCTCACTCAGGCCGGGGGGAGGGAGGGGTTCGGAGTGCGGGGTGAGCCTGCGGCGGCACAGGCCACCGTGACGTTGCACCAGCCTGAGGCGCGCCGTGCGTTCTCCCGGGGAAGTTGTCCCTGGATCCCGGGACCCTGGCAGTGGCGAGCTGCACAGCCTCCTCATAAGGGGGGTGTGGATAGTGACCTGTGCTCGCACACAGGCTTCTTGGTGGCGGCAGCAGCAGCCTTAGCGTCTCATGCCCGTCTCTGGGGTCCGCGCTTTTAGCCGCGGGTCGTGCCCGTCTCTGGAGCTCCTTTAAGCAGCGCTCTTAGCCCCTCTCTTCGCGCACCAGGAAACAAAGAGGGAAGAAAAAGTCTCTTGCCTCTTCGGCGGGTCCAGACTTTTCCCCGGACTCCCTCCCAGCTAGCCGTGGTGCACTAACCCCCTGCAGGCTGTGTTCACCCTGCCAACCCCAGTCCTCTCCCTGCGCTCCGACCGAAGCCCGAGCCTCAGCTCCCAGCACCGCCTGCCCCGGCTGGTGAGCAAAGCCTCTCGGGCTGGTGAGTGCCAGTGGGCACCAAACCTCTGTGCGGGAATCTCTCCGCTTTGCCCCCCGCACCCCTGTTGCTGTGCTCTCCTCCGAGGCTCCAAAGCTTTCCCCCTCCGCCACCTGCAGTCTCCGCCCACGAAGGGGCTTCCTAGTGTGAGGAAACCTTTCCTCCTTCACAGCTCCCTCCCACTGGTGCAGGTCCCATCCCTATCCTTTAGTCTCTGTTTATTCTTTTTTCTTTTGCCCTACCCAGGTATGTGGGAAGTTTCTTGCCTTTTGGGAGGTCTGAGGTCTTCTGCCAGCGTTCAGTAGGTGTTCTGTAGGAGTTATTCCACGTGTAGATGTATTTCTGGTGTATCTGTGGGGGGGAAGTGATCTCCACGTCTTACTCTTCCGCCATCTTCCCCTCGTCCCCTACTTCTTCTTTATCCATTCGTCTGATGGACACTTAGGTTGCTTCCATCTTGGCTATTGTAAATAATGCTGCTATGAATATTAGGGTGCATATATCTTTTCAAATTAGTGTTTTTGTTTTCTTCAGTTATACACCCAGGAGTGGGATTGCAGGATCATATGGTAGTTCTATTTTTAGTTTTTTGAGGAATCTCCATACTGTTTTTCACAGTGACTGCACCAGTTTACACTCATACTAACAGTGTATAAGTGTTCCCTTCTCTCCACATCCTCGTCAGCATTTGTTATCTCTGATCTTTTTGAGGATAGTCATTCTGACAGGTGGGATACCTTACTGTGGTTTTGATTTGCATTTCTCTGATGATTAGCAATGTTGAGTATCTTTTCATGTGCCTACTGGCCATTTGTATGTCTTCTTTGGAAAGATGTCAGGTCTTCATTTTTTAATTGAGTTATTTTTGTAATTGAGTTGTATGAGCTGTTTATTTATTTTGAATATTAAACCTTTACCAGTCATAACATTTGCAAATATTTTCTCCCACTCAGTAGCTTGTCTTTTTGTTTGGTTGTTTCATTAAGTCCCATTTGTTTATTTTTGCTTTTATTTCCTTTGCCTTAGGAGACAGATCAAAAAAAAATTGCTATGGTTTATGTCAAACAGTGTTCTACCTCTGTTTTCTTCTGGGAGTTTTATAGTTTCTGGTCTTCTGTTTAGGTCTTTAATGCATTTTGAGTTTATTTTTGTTTATGGTATGAGAAGATGTTCTAATTTCATTCTTTTATGTGGTGCTGTCCACTTTTCCCAGTACCACTTATTGAAGAGATGGTTTTTTCTCCATTGTATATTCTTGCTTCCTTTGTCATAGATTAATTTACCATAGGGGATAAGTTTTCTGTGCTCTCCGTTCTGTTCCATTGATCTATGTGTCTGTTTTTGTGCCAGTACCGTATTGTTTTGACTAGTGTAGCTTTACAGTATAGCTTGAAGCCAGAGAGCACAATACCTCTGTTCTTACTTCTCAAGTTTGTTTTGGCTATTCAGGGTCTTTTGTGTCACTATTCAAATTTTAAACTTATTTGTTCTAGTTCTGTGAAAAAGGCCCTTGGTATTTTGATAGGAATTGAATTGAATCAGTAGATTTCCTTGGGTAGTAAGGTCATATTAACAATATTAATTCTTCCAATTCATGAACACAGTATATCTTTCCATCTGTTTTTGTCATCTTCAGTTTCTTTCATCAGTGTCTTATAGCTTTCTGAGTACAGGTCTTTTACCTCCTTAGGTAGGCTTATTCCTAGCAATTTTATTCTTTTTGATGTGATTTAAATAGGATTAATTTCTCTTTCTGAGAGTTCATTGTTAGTGTATAGAAATGCAACAGATTTCTGTATATTAATTTTGTATCCAACGACTTTACCAAATTCATTGATGAGCTCTAGTAGTTTTTTTGGTGGCATTTTTAGCATTTTTCATGTATAGTATTATGTCATCCGCAAATAGAGACAGTTTTATTTTTTCCTTTCTAATTTGGATTCCTTTTATTTCTTTTTATTGTCTGATTGCTGTGGCTAGGACTTCCAATACTATGTTGAATAAAAGTAGTGAGAGTGGGCATCCTTGTCTTGTTCCTGATCTTAGAGGAAATGCTATCAGCTTTTCACCATCGAGTATGATATTAGCTGTGGACTTATATATTACCTTTATTATGTTGAGGTATGTGCCCTCTATACCCACTTTCATTTTTTCTTTCTTTCTTTTTCTTTTTCTTTTTTTTTTTTGCAGTATGCAGGCCTCTCACTGTTGTGGTCTTTCCTGTTGTGGAGCACAGGCTCTAGACGCGCAGGCTCCAGACGCGCAGGCTTAGCGGCCATGGCTCATGGGCCTAGCCGCTCCGCGGCATGTGGGATCCTCCCGGACCAGGGCATGAACCCGTGTCCCCTGCATCAGCAGGCGGACTCTCAACCACTGCACCACCAGGGAAGCCCTATACCCAGTTTCTGGAGAGTTTTTATCATAAATGGATGTTGAATTTTGTCTAAAGCTTTTTCTTCATCTGTTGAAATGACCACATGATTTTTATTCTTCAGTTTGTTAATGTGGTGTATTACATTGATTGATTTTCAGATATTGCACCATCCTTGCATCCCTGTGATAAATACCACTTGATCACGGTAGTATGACCTTTTTAATGTATTGTTGGATTTGGCTTGCTCATATTTTGGGAGCATTTTTGCATCTATGTTCATCAGTAATATTGGCCTATAATTTTCTTTTTTTTTTGTGATATCTTTGTCTGGTTTTGGTATCAGCATGGTGCTGGTTTCATAGAATGAGTTTGGAATTCTTGCTTCCTGTGCCATTTTTTGGAATAATTTGAGGATAGGTATAACTCCTCCAAATGTTTGATAGCATTCACCTGTGAAGCCATCTGGTCCTAGACATTTTGTTGGGAGTTTTTAAATTACTCATTCAATTTCATTACTGGTAATTAGTCCATGTTTGTGGGGTTTTTTTGCAGTTGTTTTCTTGTTGTTGAGTTTTAGTCTCATAGCATTGTGATCAGAAAAGATGCTTGATATGATTTCAGTTTTCTTAAATTTATCGAGGCTTGTTTTGTGGCCTAGCATATGATCTATCCTGGAGAGTATTCCATGTGCACTTGGAAAGTGTGTATTTTGCTGCTTTTGGTTGGAATGTTCTATATATATCTATTAAATCTGTTTGGTCTAGTGTATCATTTAAGGCCAGTGTTTCCTTATTGATTTTCTGTCTGAATGATCTTTCCATTGATGTAAGTGGGGTGTTAAATTCTTCTACTGTTATTGTGTTACTGTCAATTTCTCCCTTTATATATCTGTTAGTATTTGCTTTATGTATTTAGGTGGTCCCATATTTGGTACATATATGTTTACGATGATTATATCTTCTTCTTGGATTGATCCTTTGATCATTATGTAATGTCCTTCCTTGTCTCTTGTAACAGTCTTTGTTTTCAAGTCAGTTTTGTCTATTATAAGTATTGCTACCCTGGCTTTCTTGTGATTTCCATTTGCATGGAATAACTTTTTCTATTCCCTTGCTTTCAGTCTGTGTGTGTCTTTTGATCTGAAGTGAGTCACTTGTAGGCAGCATATATACGAATCTTGTTTTTGTATCCATTCAGCTACTCTATGTATATTGATTGGAGCATTTAGTCCATTTGCATTTATTTATTTAAATTTATTATTTAATTTATTTTTGACTGTGTTGGGTCTTTGTTGCTGAGTGCGGGCTTTCTCTAGTTGTGGTGAGTAGGGGCTACTCTTTGTTGCTGTGTGTGGGCTTCTCATTGCATTGTTTTCTTTTGTTGTGGAGCATGGGCTATAGGCATGTGGGCTTCAGTAGTTGTGGCACGTGGGCTCAGTAGTTGTGGCTCATGGGCTCTAGAGCACAGGCTCAGTAGTTGTGGTTCATGGGCTTAGTTGCTCCACAGCATGTGGGATCTTCCCGGAGCAGGGATTGAACCTGTGTCTCCTGCATTGGCAGGTGGATTCTTAACCACTGCGCCACCAGGGAAGTCCCAGTCCATTTACATTTAAAGTAATTATCGATATATATGTATGTATGCCATTTTGTTAATTGCATTTGTTAATTGCTTTTGAGGTTTTTTTGTAGTTTTTTTTTCCCTTTCTTCTTTTCTTCTCTTCCCTTGTGACTTGATGACTGTCTTTAATGTTATGTTTGGTTTCCTTTCTCTTTTTTGCTATTATTAATCTATTATAGATGTTTGGTTTGTGGTTACCATATATATATATATATATATGATTATATATAATATATATGTAATATATATGATTATTTTAAGTTACTGATCTGTTAATTTCAAACGTATTTATTCAAATGTATTTTAACAACATGCATTTTTACTTTCCTCCTCTCACAATTATTGTTTTTGACATCATATTTTACATCTCTTTGTTTTGTGTATCCCTTAACTGCTTATTGTGGATATAGATGATTTTACTGCATTTGTCTCTTAACCTTCGTACTAGCTTTGTACATGGTGATTTACTACCTTTACTGATGAGCTTTTTCCTTTTGTGATTTTCATGCTTCTGGTTGTGACCTTTTCTTTTTTGCTTTTTTGCTTTTTTAACATTTCTTGTAAAGCTTTGATGGTGCTGAACTCTTTAAAATTTTTCTTGTCTGTAAAACTTTTGATCTCTCCATCAAGTCTGAATGAGAGCCTTACTGGGTAGAGTATTCTTGGTTGTAGGTATTTCCCTTTCATCACTTTAAATATATCATGCCACTCCCTTCTGGCCTGCAGAGTTTCTGCTGAAAAGTCAGCAGATAGCCTTATGGGAATTCCCTTGTATACAACCTGCTTTACCTGCTGCTTTTAATATTCTTTCTTTATCTTTAATTTTTGCCATTTTAATTGCAATGTGTTTTGGTGTGGTCCTCTTTGAGTTGATCCTGTTTGGGATTCTCTGTACTTCCTTGGTTTGGATGGCTTTTTCCTTTCCCAGGTTAGAGAAGTTTTCAGCTATTATGTCTTCAAATATTTTGTTTGCCCCTTTCTCTCACTTCTGCTCCTGGAACCCCTATAATGTGAATGTTAGTATGCTTGATGTTGTCCTATAGGTCTCTTAAACTGTCCTCATTTCTTTTCATTCTTTTTTTTTTTCCTTTAGCTTCAGTGATTTCCACTGAAGTAAAATCTACTCTTGTCTTCTAGCTTGCTGATCCATTCCCCTGAATCATTCAGTCTACTGTTGATTCGTTCTAGTGTATTTTTCTTTTCAGTTATTGTAGTCTTCATCTCTGTTTGGTTGTTCTTTATATTTTCGAACTCTTTGTTAAAAAATACTAACTTCTCACTCTGTTCATCCATTTTTCTCCTGAGTTCTTGATCATCTTTGTGATTATTCCTTTGAGCTGTTGCTCACATAGATTGTTTATCTCCACTTCAATTAGTTCTTCTTCTGGGGTTTTATCTTGTTCCTTCATTTGGAATATGTTCCTTTGTTGCCTCATTTTGCCTGACTTGCTTTTTTAATTTCTCTGTATCTGGTAGGTTGGTTATGTTTCCCTATCTTGGAGAAGTGGACTTCTGTAGGAGATGTCCTATGCGTCCCAGCAGTGCACTCCCCTCTGGTCACCAGAGCCATATGCTCTAGGGTGCCCCCTATGTGGTCTGCGTGGGTCCTTCTGTTGTGTCAGGCTGACTACTGTGGACGTTCTGGTAGGTGTAGCTGGCCCCTGGTCCTGTTGGTTGCCAGACCCTGCCTTGTGCAGAGGCTGCTGGCTGCTGGTTGGCAGGACTGGGTCATGAGGTGGCGTTTGTGGAACCCTAGGGGGCCCAGGGCTAGTGCTGGCTCACTGGGAGGCAGAGTTGGGGTCCAGAAGATCCTGGGGTTGGTGCTTGCCCACTGGTGGGTGAAGCCAGGTCCTGGGGCTAGTGCCGTCTCACAGATGAACAACGCCAAGACCTGGGGACTGGCTGCAGGGCCCAGGAGTCCCAGAGCTGGTGTTGGACCACTGGTGGGTGGGGCTGGTTTCTGACACAGCTGGCTGCAGAATCTGGGGTGTCCTGAAGCTCGTGTTGGCCCTCTGGTCAGTGGGGTTGGGGCCCAGTGTGTTCCAGGGCTGGTACTGGCCTGCTGGTTGTTGGGCTGGGTCCTGCCAGGGCAGGCTGCAGGGCTGCAGATATCTTGGGGCTGGTGTCTGCCCACTGGTAGATGAAGCTGGTCCCAAGGCTATAGTAGACTGGCTGGGTGGGGCCAGGGCCCAGGGGATTCTAGGGCTGGTGCCTGCCCACTGATTGACAGAGCTGGGTCCCAGGGTCTCTGGCTGCAGGGCCCTGGGGGTCCTGGATCTAGTGCCTGTGCACTGGTGTGTGGGGCTGGGTCCTGGGCCTTCTGGTCAGCAGGGCCATGTCCAGGGCAGCTGTGGGCTCAGGGTGCTTTAAATCAGCCTGTTTATTCTTATTTTATTATGCATTTTGTGAATTTTGACTCTGATTTGTGCCTTGGAACTTTGGGTAAACTCTGAGACTGTGATAAAGGTGGTTTCGTTCACAGAGGATTTTCATTTATTTTTGTCAGGTGGCTGGGGAGTAACAGGTGTTTGTATGGCAGGGACATTTTAAGGTAAATTCTCACCTTGAGATTTATAAATATTATTTCTTTGAAACCTATCAAGTAATATAAATTTAGGTTGCAAACATGAGTAAATGCTGGTTGTAATTACCAGTTCTCAGGGGAGATTTAAGTTTTGTTACTCTACTCATAATGAAGGTCTCACACAAGAAAGTTTCTTTATATGTTCTTTGAAGGTGGGAGTCAGTTTATTTTGATTTATCCTTACCCTGGTGGCATAACCCTTTGAGATTTCAACTTTATGGGAAGAGTTGTCCATTAGATTTCCATCCTAGAACAATCCTCATGGGATTGTGAAAACCTAAAAGTCAAATTGAGCTGATTTGGCAAATATTCTCATGATGAAAATGAGCTTTAGCACTCTCTTTTCTTCTCTGAGTTTTTGCTTTCACTTAGTCCTTGGATTGGGTATCTTATTTTCTTATCATATCATAAATTAATTTAAGAAGATATAAACATTTTTACCTTTCAGTTTTAGTTTTATTTTTCTAAAACTGGTGGTCAGTTGTGGTAATTTTTTTAAAAAGTATTATTTTTAAATCTGATTTTATTTATTTATTTATTTTTTGCGGTACGCGGGCCTGTCACTGCTGTGGCCTCTCCCGCTGCGGAGCACAGGCTCCGGACACACAGGCCCAAGCGGCCATGGCCCACAGGCCCAGCCGCTCCACAGCATGTGGGATCCCCCCCGGACCGGGGCATGAACCCCTGTCCCCCGCATCGGCAGGCAGACTCCCAACCACTGCGCCACCAGGGAAGCCCTATTTATTTATTTTTTATTTGTTTATTTTTGTTTTGTTTGTTGACTTTTGTTTGTTTGTTTGGCCATGCTGTGCAGCATGGGGATCTTAGTTCCTGGACCAGGGATTGAACCCATGCCGCCTGCATTGGAAGCGTGGAGTCTTAACCACTGGACTGCCAGGAAGTCCCTAAATCTGATTTTAAATGACTGCATCATATAATAAAGTAGCATGTGAACATATCATCATTTATTTTACAATTAATATTTTAACATTTTAAATGAACTCATTCATCATTGTGATGTACCACAATTTACTTAACCACTCCTCTTTTATTGGGCATTTGCCTTGTTCCTCTACTATAAAAATATTATGACGAAAGTTAAAAAATACTATATGTGTGCATGGTTCTCGTATGCCATGATGATTTTCCATTTTATTATGTAGGTTATGGTGACACATATACCTATTTTGAGTCAGGGAGTGACATGGTCAGATTTGCATTTTAGCAAATCTGTGAAAGATGAAAGAGTGAAAGATGAACTGCAGGTGGTTGAGATTAAAGACAAAGAGATTCATAAGGAAGCCATTTGACTAGTCTAGGTAAGATTTGATGACGATATGAACCAGCCCAGAAGCAGAGGAAATTTAAAAGAGGGTCTAGGTTAGAATATACTTGGGGTTTTAGAATTTAGTGAATCATTGAATGAAAGAGGGTGGGGAGAAATATCAAAAGGACTCCCATGTTTCTGGTTTGAGCAATTTAGTGGATGGTAATATTCTTCACTAAAATAGGAGATACAGAGAAGGAACAGATTATGGGTACATGTATATGTATGTTGAGTTTTTTTTTTTTTTTTTTTTTTGTATGTTGAGTTTTAAGCGCCTGTGGAGATATTCACCGGGCCTTTGAATATTTGTGTATAGAGTGGTCTGGCCCAGAGATAAAGATTTGTGAGGCATGAAGGAGCATGTGGTAGCTGAAATTTGGATCTTGAATGAGACTGTGAGGAAAAATGGCTTAGGGTAAAACCAGGGGAAGCACCAATATTTAAGAGGTCAGAGGCAAAGCCAACGTAAATGAAAATATAAGACTCATTGTTCAAAACACAGGAAAAAAGTGCTACATAGCTTTTTCTTTCATCTGTGGTTTCTCTCTTGACATCATGGTGGCTTTTATTTGCTGTTTAATGTCATTCCAATAAAGAAAAATTAAAACTTTTAAATTATTAGCATGAATTTTATCATTCATCTTTACATTGTGCAATGCCAGTTTTTTTAACAGCTTTATTGAGGTGTACTTTGCGTACAATAAATTCACCCATTTAAAGTGCGCAGTTCCGTGGTTTTTAGTACTTTCACAGAGTTATGCAACCGCCACCACAATCTAATTTTAGAACATTTTTCATCATCCCAGAAAGAAATCCCCCACACCCATTAGCAGTCCCAATTACCCCCTCCCCTAGCCCTAGATAACCACTAATCTGCTTTCTGTCTATAGTCCTGTCTATTCTGTCTATTTAATACAAATGGAATCATATACTACGTGGTCTTTTGTGACTGGCTTCTTTCAGCAATGCCAATTTTAAATGCAAATATCAGAGCATTTAGCTTGTATGTGGAATTACTGAAATAATACATTTCATATTATTTCATGGCTCATTTATGGAGGGTGCCTTGAGCTGGGCAAAAGAGACAAATTCAAGCCAAACTCAGGAAGGTTGAATGAAGGAAGAGAGGGGATTCTCTTCCTTCCTCCCACCTTCCCATAGAGCTGGCTGAAGGAGTACTTCTGGGCAAGGGGATGCTTGTGTGTCAACTGCAGGCCCTGTCCCACGACACGGGTACTCATTTGCTTGGGCCTGAAGAATGCTAATTCCTTCGTCAATGTGGACTTTCCACACCACGCCCTGGCCAATGGTGGGTTTTGGGAAGTTAAGCCAGTCATTTCCTTTATGCATGGTCTCCTGCCTCAACTCATGGCAAATGGGTGGCCCCCAAGGATCTTCAAACCTCTGTGCCACAGCACAAAAAAAGACCTGGATGGGGGTACCAAGAGTTTCGTGGGCCAAGACTCAGCCTCCAGTTGGTCACCTGCCACACATGCCATGGTGCTGCTGGTGTGGCACAGGAATGGAATGTGTGCCCAACCCTGATCCTCCCAGTATGGTGCCC
The DNA here is from genome assembly GCF_964270905.1 of Leucopleurus acutus. Classification (NCBI taxonomy): domain Eukaryota; kingdom Metazoa; phylum Chordata; class Mammalia; order Artiodactyla; family Delphinidae; genus Leucopleurus; species Leucopleurus acutus. The sequence goes on from NC_139150.1 coordinate 32,214,651, forward strand.
AGGCCTTTTCCAGGCTCAGGGAGTGGCAATGGTCATGGGGTAGAGGTAGGGTGAGGGAGGCCATGCAAGGGGGCATGGCAGTGGGCGGGGAAAACCCATCTCTGGGAGGTAGAAGGAGGCGGACGAACATGAGCTGAGACTCCAAGCCCAGTGCGTGTTCCATTGTCCCCTTGGACTTAACTTACCAAACAGAAATTCCAAGAGAAAATTATTCAGAATTTCAAGACAGTGACTATAGTATATTAAGCTCCAAGCAGGGGCCCTTCTGAACACTGAGTTTTGTGCAACTGCATCAGTCTCACTCCATGAAGCTGGTCTTGGCCAGAGAAATGGAAAACTCAGAAGCAGCAGAAAGATAAGTATGACAGACGCTATGAGAGTGATGTCAAAGAAGCTGATGGAGGAAGATGTTCCAAAACGATGATGAAACCAACAATCATTGCAAGAGAAAAGTGTAGGTAAGAAAAAGACTGAAAGCTATCATATGACAGTACTGATGACTTTGCTGAGATCAATTTCAGTGGAATGGAGTGGGTAGAAGCCAGATTACAAGGATTGCAGAGTAAATGGGAAGTGAAGAAGTGGAAACAATGAGTGGTGAATTGTTCAAGAAACTTTGTCTGTGAAAGGAAGGGATGAGAGTAGAACTCTGAGCAAGGGTCTAGAGCAGGGGATTGTAAATGACAGCCTGCAGGCTCATCCATGGCCTGGTTTTGTAAATAAAGTTTTACTTGAACTCAGCCATATCCATTCATCTACATAGTGTCTTTGGCTGCCTTCACACTACAACAGCAGAATTGAGTAGTTGCAACAGAGACCATATGTCCTGAAAGCCTAACCTATTTACATCTGGCCCTTGACAGAAGGTTTTTCTCCCCTGATCTAGAGCAGAGGTTCTTAAAGTGTGGTTCCTGGACCAGCAGCAACAGCATAACCTGGGAATTTAGAAATGCAAATCCTTGGGTCATACCCCAGACCTTTTGAATCAGAAACTTTGGGGTGGTAAGCAGCAGTCTATGTTTTATTAAGCTTTCCAGGTAATTCTGATGTACCTTAAAGTTTGAGAACCACTGGGATAGAATGCAGATGGAAATATTAGCTTTTCGTGGGAGGAGAAAACCTCTTATTCTGAGGCAAAGGGAAGGAAAAAAAGGATGGATGGGATGCATGAAGCTGAGTCCCACTCATTGGGTTCCATTCACTCCCTACACTATCTCAGGTTTGTAGCATCCTGCTTTTCCAGATCCCATATTAGACAGAAGCAACCAGGACTGATTTCCAAGTGACATGTGCAACACCACCTAAGTCTGAAGTTAAACTTACAGCAGGGGGTAGATTTCAGTTTAGGTTATTGAAGGAAGCTCTATTCAATTGTAAGGTGAGGCAGTCCCAGGAGAACTGCATGCACACCTATCTGGAATGCCGTAGAAGCCATTCATGCATTGTATAGGTACTTGGATCTTATGACAGCCTCTTAGGTCTTCTCCAATCTAAAATTATATGATTCTTGCCTATGGTGAGCACTTTTTTCTAATCCCTGATTACATAGTTTATCTAGAGTCAAAATCCCTTCTTGGAACACATTCTGGTCTCCAGAGCTCTTTCCTTCTTTCTAGGAGTCAGATCACCCCGAGTTGTTCTCAGCTGCCTAGGGTTTAATTAAACCAGCTAGTTGGGGAATCCATTGGCCACTTACAGACCAGTCAAAGGGCAAGGACAAATTGGTCTTTTCTAATTGACCTTCTGTTCTTTGCTAAGAATTCCTGTCACTATTTAGTGAACGATTCCTGCGTTCTGAAAAATTGTGAAAGTGTGAAAGCCAGGGTAGGTCCTAGATCAGCAGTATACTTTCTACATGCCTCAGTGATTGTCTCTTACACTGCGTGAATTAGTAATTTAAATTCAGTTGAATCCTTAGGAAATCTGTTCACACAGTTCCAATCTCTTATACATTTGCTTTCTGCTATACGGTTAGAATTACTTTTTCTGAAAGAGCCAATGTGTTTTCAGGTATGAGATGCCTGATTTCCAGGCTTTTTTCCCTCTTGCTATGCTCATTATGAAAGAACACCAGAGAAAGAGATAGAGAGTATTCAGTGATGAAATATAGCTGATAAACCTGATGTGTCCCATTGGGACCTATGGGCTCTGAGGGTTTCCTGAGAGCTCACTTCTAGGGTGGAGGGAGGGCTGGTGGCCCAAGAGGAAAAAGTAAAGCAGATAGTGATCTAGGGCCAGGAGAGGTAGTAGGGAGGCTCCAAGGGTCTCCAGTTGCTAATCAGTCACTAATCCCTTCTAAAGGAGCACACTCTGCCTCAATCCTAGCTGTTTTGGGAGACTTTAGAAGCTCCCTTGGAATGCTCAGGATGATTGAAATTATGGTTCTGAGGCTTTGAGAAACATCATTAAAAACATTTTGTTGAGAGGCCAAGAAATAAGTAAAATGTTGTTGCTTGTCTGAATGAACATTTTTGATGGACAGTGTGTGTATGTGTGTGTGTGTGTTTTATAATAGTTGTATTTTCTATTTGGTTAATTGTCTTTTATGACTTTGTGTTTTCTTATCAATTAGTTTCTCAAACAACAGTGATATGATCTTTCATTTTGCTGTAAATATTTTTCCCAGTTGGTTGTTTGCACTTTTATTTTGGCTTTGATTTTATTTATAGAGTTAAATATCAAGTAGTCAAGTCAGTTTTTCTTAAATGTGAAGGTGGAGAAATATGCTCACCTGTAGGCTAAAGGAACTCCCTGTGTGCGGGAACTTCTTATGTTGTAGGAGTGCTGTAGTAAATGCACAGTATCCTGGCATGGGTAGAACTGCCATCTCTGGTTAGGGAGAATGGATTGAAGAGATTAGAGAGGGTCACATTAGCTGCTATTACTTGGATGTTAATCCCTTAGGTGCCCAGTTCTTGGAGGGTTTTGTCAGATCCTTCTTAAATAAGGTAGCATTGATGTCTTTCCAAGCTTGACTCCTTGTGTATGGTTATGGTTAAGAAGACAGAATGACCACTGTCCATTCCAACTTATCAGACCTGCTGAGGCCCTGGCACAGTCTGTGCCCTTGTATGAGGAAGAACCCTCCTTGCATGCTTAATGATGGGCAACTAGCATGATGCTCTGTCTAAGCTGCAGTAATCCTAAACTCCTTGACCACTTAGCTACAGATGCTGGGTAATTTCTGAATTGTCCTCTAAAGGGGGAACTGATCAGGTTTAGCTTTGTGCCCTCTCTTCTTTCATGGCTGACAACCTACTCTAGCGTGTTTCCACTGGCTTTGGAATGATGAGACTGCAACTTGCCCCCTGACCATGGCACTGATAGACTATAGCGTCTTGGACAGATTTTAAAAATTAGGCTCTGTTCTTACCAGTGTAGCTTCTGACATAGCTGAAATCCCATGGGGGTAAGTGAATGTATCAATGGACCCAGCTACTGCTGAGAAAGCTTGCCACATAAATGACCTTGTTCCTGGATATCCAGGCAGAAGGTCACATGGAGCTGTTCATATTTGAATTCCCTGCTTCCCATATTACTTTGGGTATTGGGTCCAGCCTGGATTGAGGACTCTGGCCTGGACATGACTATTCTACCTCCAGAACTAATAGTAGGTCTTGAAGGCCACTACATGGCCTGCCTTCCAAGAAGGTGGACTTTGGGTAGGTGTTCTCAGAGCAAGAAGCCAGGAATGGGGTTGCCTCCCATTATGTGAGAGTGTGAAATTACCATTGCACATAGAATTGAATTCCAACCTAAAGGGGTATACTCCTCTTAACACTAGAGCCCAAGGTCTCTGAAAACACATTGACAAAGGTTTGTGGTTAAAGTTCATTTGCCCTGCAATATCCCCAGGAGTTCTGTTACATTATTTGTAATAAGAAGTAGGATAAACGCAATTCTGGTGTGACTGACATCTATCTCCTGAATATGGTAATTATTCAAGATTAGAATTCACTTCCACTCATCCCTGATTTTTTGAAGTAACTGTGAAGGGCTGGGCTATCAAGGAGCCTGCACCCTGGACCCCTGCTGTGGGCTGGGGTAGGATGGTTAGAATTTCATGTCTATCCATCTACAAGAGGGATGGATGGGAGGTCACCTTCAAATGATACCCAGACTAGCTTGAGACGTGTCTCAGGCTATTTGGTTTGTACAAAGCCCAATTGTCATATTTTAACACCTAATAAATGGCAGTCTGCATTCTGTATCCTACACAGGCTTGTGTATCAGGGGGAATTCTTCAAATGTTTATAGTGTATAATCATTTCTCACCTGAGTTTTCTTTTGCTCAAGTTAAACAAACTTCTTTTCCTTCAGCTATTCCTTATGTGAAAAAGTCCAAGGAAACGTGGTGATTTCCACCTCACCAGCCATGAACGTGCCAATAGAAAAATGGACAAAAGACATAACTATCATAAAGAAATAAATAATTAAAAATGCTTGATAGCCATGTGTGAAAAGTTTTAACTCGCTTGTAAGCAAAGAACTCCAAGTTAAACAGGTTTGCCTATCATTTCGGCAAACGTTAAGATTATTAACTCAGTGTTGATGAAACTATGGGAAATAGGCAGTCTCAAATGGGGCTAGTGGGAAAGCGAATTGTACTTCTGGAGACAGTCTGGCAAAAGTTGCCACAAGCCGTAAATATGTGCTTACCAGAAATTCCACATAGAGGAATTTATCCTGAGGAAATAATCAAGCAAGCTGTACATTCAAAGATGTTCACCTCAGCACTGTTTACAATAGCAAAATAATAACAAATAATGTTCAGTACTAGGGAACTGGTCAAATAAATGATGATACAGCCACATAAAAGGATGATATAGCTATGTACTGAAATGAAAAAGTAAATCAGTAAACTGATTTACTCCCCAATATGTTTTGGGGAGTAAATCAGTTATGAAACCAAAAGAATAACATAATGTTGTTTTTGAAGGACATACATGAAAATGTGAATGGTAGTTTTTTTTAATTGGTAAGATTATGGGTAGGATCTTTTCTGTATCACTAGTTCTAATTTTCTCTCTGTGAATGAGTATTACTTGGATATTAAAGAAATATTAAAGATATAAGCAACAAGGATATATTGTATAGCACAGGGAATTATAGCCATTATCTTGTAATAACTAATATAATATTGTAAATCAACTATACTTCAATAAAAAAGGAATATTAAAAGTTAAAAACATTTGCTAATTTGATAGGTAAATTGGCCTCTTGATTTGACTTATGGTTTTGATGACTTTAAACAATTTCTAAATAATTTTTCATGTTTATTAATATAGTGAGTTTAAACAATTTTTCATATTTATTAATTATTTAATAAAGTGTAGTTAAATAGAGACTATATTAAAGTCTTGCATTTTCAAAAATAATGCTGAAGGGAATTCAGCACTAATCTAGTCTCAACCTTTCATTTCATAGATAAGGACCAGTAGTTAGTCCAGAGAGGTTATATGGTTTGACGAAAGGTAAGACAGAATTATCACTGATATCTGAGCCCCCAGGCCACTGAACTATCTGTTATAGTTGGCTGTAGTTATAGTTTGTTATAGTTCTCAGATTATGGTCTTGGTATTTCATATATGTTTCATGGCAGCATCAAGTGTTCTAGTGTATCAGTTCGGAGATTAATTTGCGATTCATGATTACTAATGATTTTATGATAGATGTTGCTTTACACAAGTTTGTGCAGGTTTTTGTTTGTTTTTGTGAGAAGAGTTTAAGAGGGGCATTCATTGTACAATTAAGTTTGTACAATTGAAGGAAGAATCTGGGATTTGGGTCAGAGGACCCCAGGTGTGACTCCATCAGTACCATTCCCTAGCTGTGGGCCTGGGTAAATTACTTATCCCTTTCTGAACTTTGTGGTCAAGAATAGCTACTTCACACATTTGTAAAGAGGATTAAATGGGGTTCTAAAGAGAATTAATGTATGGAAAAGACCACAAAATGTGCTAAACTGAATTTTATATAGCTATTTATTCTCATTTGCTTTGTAGGACCCCATTTTTTTTTTCAAAAAGGATTTGAGAAGGCAGATATATATTACATTTGTTTTTGATGTCATGGTTTCCACTGCTGTGCCAACTCAGTGGGAAGGTCGGTTGTTAGGATGGACTGCAGCAAGAAAGCATAAATATTTACATACAACCTCCTTCAGAGACCCGGGGATAGGGAGGACCTCCTTGGGTAGGAAAGTTAAGTTTCCACCAGCCAGGAATACGAGTGGGTCCATTAGTCATGATAGGGCAGGATGATAATCTGGACCAGGCTTACGATTTACTAAGCGCCAAACACTCTTTTTTTTTTTTTTTTTTTTTTTTTTTGCGGTACGCGGGCCTCTCACTGTTGTGGCCTCTCCCGTTGTGGAGCACAGGCTCCGGACGCGCAGGCTCAGCGGCCATGGCTCACGGGCCCAGCCGCTCTGCGGCATGTGGGATCCTCCCGGACCGGGGCACGAACCCGTGTCCCCTGCGTCGGCAGGCGGGGTCTCAACCACTGCGCCACCAGGGAAGCCCCAAACACTCTTTACTATGGGAAAAATGTTTCTTTTAGTGGAGAGGATTTTTGGAGGGTACATGAAGGGGACTGATCCACCATTAGCATATAAACTTCCAAAGTCTGGGTTTATCTCTCTGTTTGCTGCAGAACCACCAATGCCTAGTCCAGGTTAATAAAGCTTAGTTGTCTGATTATATATATATAACTTGCCAAGGGGCTGTGCACATTGTGTTGCACTCTTTTCAACCGGGAATCTAATTTTCTTCAGTTCTAAGAAATTTGCCTGTGTTATTTCTTAGATAATGTCCTCTTCTCCGTTATCTCCGTTCTTTCTTTGTAGAATTCCTATTAGTTATTTGTTAAATATTCTTTACTGATATTCTCACTTTTTCTTTTTGTTCTGCTTTCTGGATGACTTCCTCAATTTTATCTTCCAGTCTTTCTATTTACTTTTTCTTTTGTCATATTTTTAAATACTAACAACTTTTCCTTATTTTCTAAGTATTTGAATGTTCTTTTTTTTGTGGCATTTTATTCTTGCTTAGTAAATCTAATAGTTTTTTTTCAACAATCTCTCTGAAGGTATGAATTACAGATTTTGGGGGGAAGTTTCCATTTAAAATTCCTTGTATTTTTTAAATTTTTATTTATTATTTTTTTAACATCTTTATTGGAGTATAATTGCTTTACAATGGTGTGTTAGTTTCTGCTTTATAACAAAGTGAATCAGCTATTCATATACATATATCCCCAGATCTCTTCCCTCTTGCATCTCCCTCCCTCCCACCCTCCCTATCCCACCCCTCTAGGTGGTCACAAAGCACCGAGCTGATTTCCCTGTGCTATGTGGCTGCTTCCCACTAGCTATCTGTTTTACATTTGGTAGTGTATGTATGTCCATGCCACTCTCTCACTTTGTCACAGCTTACCCTTCCCTCTCCCCTTGTGCTCAAGTCCATTCTCTAGTAGGTCTGTGTCTTTATTCCTGTCCTGCCCCTACGTTCTTCATGACCAATTTTTTTTTTTTTTTAGATTCCATATATATATGTTAGCATATGGTATTTGTTTTTCTCTTTCTGACTTACTTCACTCTGTATGACAGTCTCTAGGTCCATCCACCTCACTACAAATAACTCAATTTCGTTTCTTTTATATGGCTGAGTAATATTCCATTGTATATATGTGCCACATCTTCTTTATCCATTCATCTGTCAATAGACACTTAGCTTGCTTCCATGTCCTGGCTATTGCAAATAGAGCTGCAGTGAACATTGTGGTACATGACTCTTTTTGAATTATGGTTTTCTCAGGGTATATGCCCAGTAGTGGGATTGCTGGGTCCCAGCAATATGGTAGTTCTATTTTTAGTTTTTTAAGGAACCTCCTTACTGTTCTCCGTAGTAGCTGTATCAGTTTACATTCCCACCAATAGTGCAAGTGGGTTCCCTTTTCTCCACACCCTCTCCAGCATTTATTGGTTGTAGATTTTTTGATGATGGCCATTCTGACCGGTGCGAGATGATATCTCATTGTAGTTTTGATTTGCATTTCTCTAATGATTAATGATGTTGAGCATTCTTTCATGTGTTTGTTGGCAATCTGTATATCTTCTTTGGAGAAACGTCTATTTAGGTCTTCTGCCCATTTTTGGATTGGGTTGTTTGTTTTTTTGATACTGCGCTGCATGAGCTGCTTGTAAATTTTGGAGATGAATCCTTTGTCAGTTGCTTCATTTGCAAAAATTTTCTCCCATTCTGAGGGTTGTATTTTGGTCTTGTTTATGGTTTTCTTTGCTGTGCAAAAGCTTTTAAGTTTCATTAGGTCCCATTTGTTTATTTTCGTTTTTATTTCCATTTCCCTAGGAGGTGAGTCAAAAAGGATCTTGCTGTGATTTATGTCATACAGTGTTCTTCCTATGTTTTCCTCTAAGAGTTTTATAGTTTCTGGCCTTATATTTAGGTCTTAAATCCATTTTGAGTTTATTTTTGTGTATGGTGTTAGGGAGTGTTCTAATTTCATTCTTTTACATGTAGCTGTCCAGTTTTCCCAGCACCACTTATTGAAGAGACTGTCTTTTTTCCATTGTATATCCTTGCCTCCTTTATGAAAAACAAGGTGACCATATGTGCATGGGTTTATCTCTGGGCTTTCTATCCTGTTCCATTGATCTATATTTCTGTTTTTGTGCCAGTACCATACTGTCTTGATTATTGTAGCTTTGTAGTATAGTCTGAAGTCAGAGAGCCTGATTCCTCCAGTTCTCTTTTTCAATATTGCTTTGGCTATTCAGGGTCTTTTGTGTTTCCATACAAATTGAGAAATTTTTTGTTCTAGTTCTGTGAAAAATGCCATTGGTAGTTTGATAGGGATTACATTGAATCTGTAGATTGCTTTGGGTAGTATAGTCAATTTCACAATGCTGATTCTTCCAATCCAAGAACATGGTACCTCTCTCCATCTGTTGTATCATCTTTAATTTCTTTCATCAGTGTCTTATAATTTTCTGCATGTAGGTCTTTTGTCTCCTTAGGTAAGTTTATTCCTAGATATTTTATTCTTTTTGTTGCAATGGTAAATGGGAGTGTTTTCTTGATTTTACTTTCAGATTTTTTTTCATTAGTGTATAGGAATGCAAGAGATTTCTGTGCATTAATTTTGTATCCTGCTACTTTACCCAATTCATTGATTAGCTTGAGTAGTTTTCTGGTAGCATCTTTAGGATTTTCTGTGTATAGTATCATATCATCTGCAAACAGTGACAGCTTTACTTCTTTTTTTCTGATTTGGATTCCTTTTATTTCTTTTTCTTCTCTGATTGCTGTGGCTAAAACTTCCAATAATAGTGGTGAGAGTGGGCAACCTTGTCTTGTTCCTGATCTTAGTGGAAATCCTTGTATTATTTTTAGTTCTTCAACTTTCATTCTTTATTCTTTCCTTCCTTCATTTCTTCCTTCCTTCCTTTTTTTTTTTTTTTTTTTTCATGCTTATATTGGTCTCTGGCTTAAATATTGACTGGGTTTTTTTCTGAAATGCCTGGTAATCCTTGGCTGTCTGTTCATATTTTAAAATGAGGCACTAAAAAGCCAATTGAAGACTACATATTTATGGGCAGAGCTTGACAATTGCTGAAGTGAATTTCACTGTCCAATCAGAAAGAACCCAGCTATTTAGTTGGTGATTCTCAAATGTCAGTATTTTTTTTTTTTTTTAGGCATATTTCCCAAGAGTGTAATCCTTCAATCTCTTGCCCTTCTCAGGGGTAGGAGATTTAAGTCCCACTCTCAGAATTTTGTGGGATGATTAGTGAAAGGGGGGCTGGAGGTTGTGTACTATTTAGACTGTTGATCTTCACTTACTCCCTTTGTTTTAATAAAGACTTCGTCCTAGTCTCAAGATTTCTAATTGACCTCGAAACTAATATAAGCCAATAATGGGATGCAGTGAGTAAAATTAAATGAGAGTATTTCTGAAAGTACATTGTAAACTAAAAATAAATTAATGTAAGTACTTATTTTAAAAAGTGACCATTTTGAACCACAACAATTGACTTATGGTATCCTATTCATGGTATTTAATAACCCTATTATATTTTTGACTGGTCCTGCCATCTTTAGAGCAGAGTGTTTAGCTTTCAATGACATACTTTAAAAGGGACATTGACAGGCTAAAGGAGGGTGGTTAGGACAGTGAAGCATCCAGTGCAGAGGTTGGCAAACTATGGCCTGTAGTGAAACCCAGCCAGCCCTCTTGTTATAAGTCAAGTTTTATTGGAGCACAGCCACACCATACCCATTTATTCATATATTCTCTGTGGCTGCTTTCATACTAGAAATGTAGAGTTGAGTAGTTGTGACAGAGATGTATGGCTTTCAAAGCCTGAAATATTTATGGTCTGGCCCTTTATAGAAAGTTTGCTGACCCTGATCTATAAGCCACATTCTATGCTGCATGCTTGAAAGAAGTGGAAATGTAGTCTGAACACAAGGTGATGAAAGAGCTATGTAATAGTTAATAAGAATGGTATCTAATATTTATTGAGTGTTTACATGTGCTTGGCACTTGTGGCATGCATTATCATATTTAATAGTAATTAAGGATCATCTCCCTGACTAGATTATGTGTTCTTCAATGTCAGCTTTATAATTCTAAGTCTATAGCTCCAGAATCTAGCAAGTATGGACATTTAGTGAATGTTTGTTGAACTAAGTGAGCAGTGCTAACATGTAGAAGAGATAAAAACCCCTTCTTGGGGGTGAAAATAGAAGTTTCAGAGAAGCTTCAGAAGATTTCAGGTCATCGAGCACTATCAGCTCCCTCCCAGGTAGTGAGATATCAACCCCTGGGAGGTGTTCACAAGAGCTGGGTCACCCACCTAGTTGTTCACGGATATTATGTAGGGGTTTCTTTCTTTGAGTGGCAAGTTGAACTAAATGAAGTCTTGATTTCTAGGATTCTATTATTCAAACTAGGAGAGAGAAGACTAGAACTCAGAATTTATAGTTGATAAAGTTCTCTTTCCACTGTATCAGAATATATCTGATATATCTCTTTCCTCTCTTAGAATTTTCATAAAAAGAGCCATGAAGAGATTGTTGTTGTAGTGGAAAGAATATCTCAGTGAGCATCAGGAGGTTTGGGGTTATAATTCCACTTCTGCAACTAATTTACTGCATGAGCCCAGCAAGCCTTTTAATCTCTCAGGTCCTAAGTGTCCTCAAGTGAGGGGGCTGGACTAGATAATCTCCAAATTCTCTTTCAGTTCTAAAATAATTTTATCCAAGGATTAGCAGGGCCCCTCCTATTGAAAGACCAGGACAGACTAGTTCAGACAAGATGCTTCCTTGTTATGTGTTGCCAGAGTACTGAGATTCTGCTTTTAAATATATTTTGTGTACCTCCTGATCTCAGCTGCTCAGTTTCCATCCCCTTTCTGTATCCCTGTTCCTATCTTGCTTTATGGTACTTCTTACTTGGGAAATTAGGCTTAAGCAGGCTGCAGATTTAGCCTTTCTTTAGCATGGTGAAGGCAAGCTCTTTCTGGGTAAATTCTGCTCATTTGGTTGGTGAGGAACTTGGAGGTATTCAACTCTTGGAAGGTTGGGGATATTAACATTGACCTCAGAAAGGTGATGGGGCCTTCTTTATTTAGGGCACTAGACATGGGCACCTCATATTTCTCATGGGGGAACATTTTATTCTTTGTGGAAGCAGTTTCAACTCCCAAAATGACCCATCTACCCATTTCTTTATTAAGTTCTTTAACTAAAGAATTTAACCTAAATTCTTTTTTAAAATGACGACAAGATTCAACCTTAATTAGACCCTCATCTAGCAGCCTTTCCCCCACATTCCACTCAAATAGCCATCAACTGTTGATACTAACTGGTCTCCTATTACCTCTAGGCTTTTGTTTGAACAAGTTTTTAAAATTTCATTTGACTTAAGTGCTTAGTATTCAGCTGTTTTACAGTTGCCCATATATCACACTATTTTTGACCATGTATCTCTTATCTCTGAATAGCTCTGAAAACTGCAGTGTCATGTTAAGTACTCCTTTTGGTCCAAGGCATGTCAATACATGTTGCCAACTTCCAACTTATTCTCATCCAGAAGATTAGCAAGTCTGCCACATGGTGTTCTTTCTTACAAAATGTTATTGCCTGCATTATAGCTAGGGCTAGATGTGGTGACATTAATCCCAAATCTGCAGAACGGTACTCTTAATTCTACTTGGGTGGACAGCAACTTGAGCTCTCAGCATAAGCCTTTTATTTTGGGAATACCATTCTTTGTCATCATTTCTATAAGGAATCTTAGTCAGTTGTTAGGAATTTTATTTTGCTCCTAAAAAACAATATTTCTTCTCTTTTCACATTGAGATACCCAGATTTCACATCTTTAGTGAATAATCTCTAGCATTGATTTAGTTGCTGAATATCCTCCCCAGACATGTTTTAATTATTTATTAAGAAGCTACAGGAGTTCCAGCTAAAAATGGAGCCTGGCTAGAAGCCCCTGGTGAAGTCTTTCCCAATTTTTCTACTAAAATGCCTATGAAGACAAAGAAAAAAACATAATAAATTAAATATCAAAATAAAAACCATGGACAGCATAATCTCAAAATTGGGGAAGAATCTATACTAACTGTAAAGCAAGACTGAGATAAAACTACCTGTGTCTTTTTCTATGGTACACCTAATCAGCTTTACTACATGACACAAAAAAACTTTTGAAATGAGGAGGGAAGGCACTGAGTCCTCTCGTCTGTCCATTATCAAGACAACTGGGCAGGTGGGCTTTTACCCATGTGGGTTGAGAGTATTGTCACGTCATTCTACATCAGAGAAATTAAAATTCTCAGAAAACAGCTTGGCTTCTCAGAAAACAAGGTCAGCTTTGGCCGAGTCAGAGGACTGGTGGAGACATATTGCATTTTCAGGGGAAAATGTATTACAGGTAAAGCTCCTTAGGTTTAGGTTGGGTCAGAAACAACCAAACCAACCAAAACAAAACAAAAAATGAAACCAAACCACCACCACCAAAACCCTGGTGACAGTGCATGCTAGGAATTGCCGATATTTATGTACATTGCAGGTTCACAGGCCCAGGAAATTAGACAGTGTCATTGGAGCAATATGGAACCTCAGTAGAAGAAGGGTGCATTAGAGGAAGTCATGCTGGAAACTAGGCCTCAGTCCAGAGGCTGTGCGCATCTAATAGTTAGAGTGGAGCTGAGAGTATTTCAACTTTCCTGTCTTTTGATAGAATCAAATATGAATAGATTTCCACTTGTACAAAGATCAATAAAGTGGGGAAAAACTACATGGAGTGTGTGAAAAAGACTTCAAGGGAAGAAAGAGTATCTAGGAGACCTAGAAGTCCTTCCTAGAGGGAGAACATGTTTCTGAAATGATTTACTGGAGTGTCCAGAAATTGGAGGATTTCAGGGAACTATTTGGATTCCTCCATAGATTACAAAATATAAGGATGTTAAAGAACAGAGAGTAAATATATAGATAATTGGTATTCTTGAAGAAGATACTTAAACTAATGGGAAAAAAAGCAATAATTAAAGATATAACAGGAAAAATTCATGAGCAGAAGTAAGACTCATACTGAAAAAATCATTGTGTTCCAGACAAGTCAATGCATGAAGACACACATAAGGATGTATCCTGGCAACAATTTTAATTCATAAGGATAAGAAAACTTCCACAAGCATATAAGAGGAAGAAAGAGACTACCTAAAAAAAAAGAAAAGAAAAGAAAAACAAAAGTCTCACCATTTTCTGGGTTTTACTCTGAAAGCTTAAATTTAGAAGAAAATGGAGTATTACATACAGAGTTTTGAGAAACGAAGTTTGTAACATAATGCTTTTATACCCAGCCTAGTCATCTTTAACTAGTGAAATATCAAAAAGACATCTCAGATAGGCAAGGACTCAGAAATATATACCCTCCTTGAAAAAAATTACTTGAAGGAAAAGCTGAAAAATGGAGAACTTAGGCTAGAAAAGGGCTGTCCGTAGGTCTGAAACCAATTAAAATAGTGATATGTCCGAATCTGTGTTTATCAAATGTATTTTAGTATTTATCTGGAGATAAAAAATTTCTTCTTTGAAAACCCAAAATATGAGACACCCATAATTGTCATTCTCTGGTTAAAGAGGCATGAAGAACCAAGAGACCCAACCACAGGTAACCTGTGAGGGACCTCTTCAAAACCGGAGGACTCCATGGAACAAAGTTTGAAAACCACTGTTCAAAAATAAGTATTGTAAATCTGCCTATACAACTGAGGGCAGATGTCAAAAATTATTATCAAAGGAAATTTATAATGGATAAATAAATTTGATAATAATCTGGATGTAAAACTCCAGTTAATTTTAAAGTAATTTATAAACTGATAGATTTACTCTCACGCTACTTGTGAGAAGACGTACAGAGTAGAGAAAGGTAGCAGATACCATTTTATATTTGACTCTAGCAACTAGAGAATAGAGACTAAAACTAAAAGCAATCATTAGAATTAAAAAGCAGGAAAAAAAGGAACATGATCCATGTGAAAAACCCTACAAAAAAGGGAACACTATGGAAACATGAAAACAGAAAACATCAAACAAGATGAAAGAATAAAGATCTGATATATCAATTATAGCTGTAAATTACTGAGATAAAAACTACATAATGAAAGATTTGAACCTTCAGATTGCTTTAAAACATTCTATGAGATTCATCTAAATTCTGTTTGTAGGAAATATATCTGAAGCAATGCAATACAAGTTTAAAATGAAAAAAGTTATTTTAATAATGGGTATAATTCCAAATGAAAATATATTTAAGCAGACCAAATATCCCTTGAGATACGTAGTGCAAAATTTGTTCAAAATATAAAGAAAAATTAATCATTGACAGAATATAGAAAAATATTAAAAATGGAATATTTTCTATTTTCATTTCTATTATATTTTTCTATTTTCTATATCTTTTATAACTATTTGGATATTTCAGGTGTCCTTTTAAAAAAATGTTAATAAAACCTTTATGGAAATTCATCATCCATTCACTCCAAAAGAAAAACCTATATAAATATCAGTAGTAGAAATTATGCAAATTACATTGTTGACCACAATATACTAAAAACTAGAAATTAACAACTGTATTTAAATAACAAATATTCATCTATTTGAGAACCACTAAAAAAATATAGTCTCCTAAATAATACGTGCGGCAAACAGGAAATTAAGAGGGTAACTTCAGACCATACTGCTTAGAACAAGTTTCTGAAATTTGTAAGGTTAGGCCTCTTCAGCTATAAAGATTTGGCCAACTTTTATTTAAAAAAATTTATATTGCACTATCCATGCAATAAAGTATGCAGATATTAAATATAATTTGATGTATTCTGACAATTTATGTACCTGTGGTATATATTTAACTTTTTAAAAAATGGACAAAACCTTCAAAAGTAGTCTTTAAATTGCACCAGCAGTGAATAAGAATTCAGCTACTCCACATTTTTGCCAACATTGGCTATTTACTTAAAAAAACTTTAATTCCACTGGTTGTGATGTGGTATCCCGTTGTGGTTTTAATTCATATTTTCCCTGATAACTAATGATGTTGAACATCTTTCCATGTGCTTATTAGCTATTCATGTATCTCTAAGTCTCAATTTTTATTTATTTCTTTTACTGCTGATTTACAGGAATTTAAAAATACATATCTATATTTTGGATACAAATCAATTTCCATATATAGATGTTGTAAATATTTTCTCCCAGTCTCTGGCTTCTATTTTTATTTAATGGTATCTTTTTTTAAAGATTTTTTTGATGTGGACCAATTTTTTAAAGTCTTTATTGAATTTGTTACAATATTGCTTCTGTTTTATGTTTTCATTTTTTGGCCATGAGACATTTGGGATCTTAGCTCCCTGACCAGGGATCAAACCTGCAACCCCGCATTGGCAGGTGAAGTCTTAACCACTGGACCACCAGGGAAGTCCCAATGGTATCTTTTGATAAGTATAAATTTTAATTTTGATAAAGTTCAATTTACTAATATTATATGGTTAGTGCTTTTTGTGTCTTGTGTGTTAGTCTATGCCAAAGTTGTGAAAATACTTTTCTATATTTTCTTCAAGAAGGGTTATTATTTTGTCTTTTGCATTAGGTATATTATCTATTTAATATAAATTTTTACATTTGGTGTGAGGTAGAGATTGAAGTTCAATTTATTTTTTAGTACACATATCTAGTTGTTTTTGCACCACTTGTGGAAAAGATTTTTCTTTTCCCAGTGATTTGCCTTGGCACTTTTGTTGAAAATGAATTGACTACACGTGTGGGTTTGTTTCTGGATTCTCTTTTCTGTTTCATTGATCTTTTTGGCTGCCTTTATACAAGTGCCACATGCAGTCTTGATTACTGCAGCTTTATAATAAGTCTTGATATCTGATTTTATAATTTCTGACTTTGTTCTGCTTTTTCAACATTATTTTGACTATTCTAGGTTTATTGCAATTCTGTATAAACGTTAAGGTCAGCTTGTCAATTTCTTTTTTTTTAAACATCTTTATTGGAGTATAATTGCTTTACAATGGTGTGTTACTTTATGCTTTCTTACAAAGTGAATCAGTTATACATATGTTCCCATATCTCTTCCCTCTTGCGTCTCCCTCCCTCCCACACTCCCTATCCCACCCCTCTAGGTGGTCACAAAGCACTGAGCTGATCTCCCTGTGCTATGTGGCTGCTTCCCACTAGCTATCTATTTTACATTTGGTAGTGTATATATGTCCATGCCACTCTCTCACTTTGTCACAGCTTACCCTTCCCCCTCCCCATATCCTCAAGCCCATTCTCTAGTAGGTCTGTATCTTTATTCCCATCTTACCCCTAGGTTCTTCATGGCTTTTTTCTTTTTCTTAGATTCCATATATATGTGTTAGCATATGGTATTTGTTTTTCTCTTTCTGACTTCACTCTGTATGACAGACTCTAAGTCCATCCACCTCACTACAAATAACTCAGTTTCGTTTCTTTTTATGAGTAATATTCCATTGTATATATGTGCCAAATCTTCTTTATCCATTCATCCAATGATGGACACTTAGGTTGCTTCCATGTCCTGGCTATTGTAAATAGAGCTGCAATGAACATTCTGGTACATGACTCTTTTTGAATTATGGTTTTCTCAGGGTATATGCTCAGTAGTGGGATTGCTGGGTCGTATGGTAGTTCTATTTGTAGTTTTTTAAGGAACCTCCATACTGTTCTCCATAGTGGCTGTATCAATTTACATTCCCACCAACAGTGCAAGAGGGTTCCCTTTTCTCCACAGCCTCTCCTGCATTTATTGTTTCTAGATTTTTTGATGATGACCATTCTCACCAGTGTGAGATAATATCTCATTGTAGTTTTGATTTGCATTTCTCTAATGATTAGTGATGTTGAGCATTCTTTCATGTGTTTGTTGGCAATCTGTATATCTTTTTTGGAGAAATGTCTATTTAGGTCTTCTGCCCATTTTTGGATTGGGTTGTTTGTTTTTTTGATATTGCGCTGCATGAGCTGCTTGTAAATTTTGGAGATGAATCCTTTGTCAGTTGCTTCATTTGCAAATATTTTCTCCCCTTCTGAGGGTTGTCTTTTGGTCTTGTTTATGGTTTCCTTTGCTGTGCAAAAGCTTTGAAGTTTCATTAGGTCCCATTTGTTTATTTTTGTTTTTATTTCCATTTCTCTAGGAGGTGGCTCAAAAAGGATCTTGCTGTGATTTATGTCATAGAATGTTCTGCCTATGTTTTCCTCTAAGAGTTTGATAGTTTCTGGCCTTACATTTAGGTCTTTAATCCATTATGAGCTTATTTTTGTGTATGGTGTTAGGGAGTGTTCTAATTTCATTCTTTTATATGTAGCTGTCCAGTTTTCCCATCACCACTTATTGAAGAGGCTGTCTTTTCTCCACTGTATATTCTTGCTGCCTTTATCAAAGATAATGTGACCATATGTGCGTGGGTTTATCTCTGGGCTTTCTATCCTGTTCCATTGATCTATATTTCTGTTTTTGTGCCAGTACCATACTGTCTTGATTACTGTAGCTTTGTAGTAGTCTGAAGTCAGGGTGCCTGATTCCTCCAGCTCCGTTTTTCGTTCTCAAGATTGCTTTGGCTATTCGGGGTCTTTTGTGTTTCCATAAAAATTGCAAAATTTTTTGTTCTAGTTCTGCGAAAAATACCAGTGGCAGTTTAATAGGGATTGCATTGAATCTGTAGATTGTTTTGGGTAGTAGAGTCATTTTCACAATGTTGATTCTTCCAATCCAAGAGCATGGTATATCTCTCCATCTGTTTGTATCATCTTTAATTTCTTTCATCAATGTCTTATAATTTTCTGCATACAGGTCTTTTGTCTCCTTAGGTAGGTTTATTCCTAGATATTTTATTCTTTTTGTTGCAATGGTAAATGGGAGTGTTTTCTTGATTTCACTTTCAGATTTTTCATCATTAGTGTATAGGAATGCCAGAGATTTCTGTGCATTAATTTTGTATCCTGCTACTTTACCAAATTCACTGATTAGCTCTAGTAGTTTTCCGGTGGCATCTTTAGAATTCTCTATGTATAGTATCATGTCATCTGCTAACAGTGACAGCTTTACTTCTTCTTTTCCGATTTGGATTCCTTTTTTTTCTTTTTCTTCTCTGATTGCTGTGGCTAAAACTTCCAAAACTATGTTGAATAAGAGTGGTGAGAGTGGGCAACCTTGTCTTGTTCCTAATCTTAGTGGAAATGCTTTCAGTTTTTCACCATTGAGGACGATGTTGGCTGTGGATTTGTCATATATGGCCTTCATTATGTTGAGGAAAGTTCCCTCTATGCCTACTTTCTGCAGGGTTTTTATCATAAATGGGTGTTGAATTTTGTCAAAAGCTTTCTCTGCATCTATTGAGATGATCATATGGTTTTTATTCTTCAATTTGTTAATATGGTGTTTCACGTTGATTGATTTGCGTATATTGAAGAATCCTTGCATTCCTGGGATAAACCCCACTTGATCATGGTGTATGATCCTTTTAATGTGCTGTTGGATTCTGTTTGCTAGTATTTTGTTGAGGATTTTTGCATCTATGTTCATCAGTGATATTGGCCTGTAATTTTCTTTCTTTGTGACATCTTTGTCTGGTTTTGGTATCAGGGTGATGGTGGCCTCATAGAATGAGTTTGGGAGTGTTCCTCCCTCTGCTGTATTTTGGAAGACTTTGGGAAAGGTAGGTGTTGGCTCTTGTCTAAATGTTTCATAGAATTTGCCTGTGAAGCCTTCTGGTCCTGGGCTTTTGTTTGTTGGAAGATTTTTAATCACAGTTTCAATTTCAGTGCTTGTGATTGGTCTGTTCATATTTTCTATTTCTTCCTGACTCAGTCTCAGCAGGTTGTGCAATTCTAAGAATGTGTCCATTTCTTCCAGGTTGTCCATTATATTGGCATAGAGTTGCTTGTAGTAATCTCTCATGATCCTTTGTATTTCTGCAGTGTCAGTTGTTACTTCTCCTTTTTCATTTCTAATTCTATTGATGTGAGTCTTCTCCCGTTTTTCTTGATGAGTCTGGCTAATGGTTTATCAATTTTGTTTATATTCTCAAAGAACCAGCTTTTAGTTTTATTGCTCTTTGCTATCTTTTCCTTTATTTCTTTTTCATTTATTTCTGATCTGATCTTTTTTTTTTTTTTTTTTTTTGTTGTTGTTATACGCAGCCCTCTCACTCTTGTGGCCTCTCCCATTGTTGAGCATAGGCTCCGGATGTTCAGGTTCAGTGGCCATGTTTCATGGGCCCAGCCGCATGTGGGATCTACCCAGACTGGGACACGAACCCATGTCCCATGCATTGGCAGGTGGACTCTCAACCAGTGCGCCATCAGAGAAGCCCTCTGATCTGATCTTTATGATTTATTTCCTTCTGCTAACTTTGTTTTTTTTTGTTCTTCTTTCTCTAATTGCTTTAGGTGCAAGGTTAGGTTGTTTATTCAAGATGTTTCCTGTTTCTTAAGGTAGGATTGTATTGCTATAAACTTCCCTCTTAGAACTGCTTTTGCTGCATCCCATAGGTTTTGGGTCATCGTGTCTCCACTGTCATTTGTTTCTAGGTATTTTTTGATTTCCTCTTTGATTTCTTCAGTGATCACTTCGTTATTAAGTAGTGTCTTGTTTAGCTTCCATGTGTTTGTATTTTTTACAGATCTTTTCCTGTAATTGATATCTATTCTCATAGCATTGTGGTCAGAGAAGATACTTGATATGATTTCAGTTTTCTTAAATTTACCACGGCTTGCTTTGTGAGCAAAGATATGATCTATCCTGGAGAATGTTCCATGAGCACTTGAGAAAAATGTGTATTCTGTTGTTTTTAGATGGAATGTCCTATAAATATCAATTAAGTCCATCTTGTTTAATGTATCATTTAAAGCTTGTGTTTCCTTATTTATTTTCATTTTGGATGATCTGTCCATTGGTGGAAGAGGGGTATTAAAGTCCCCTACTATGATTTTGTTACTTTCAATTTCACCTTTTATGGCTGTTAGTATTTGCGTTATGTATTGAGGTGCTCCTATGTTGGGTGCATAAATATTTACAATTGTTATATCTTCTTCTTGGATTGATCCCTTGATCATTATGTAGTGTCCTTCTTTGTCTCTTATAATAGTCTTTATTTTAAAGTCTATTTTGTCTCATATGAGAATTGTTACTCCAGCTTTCTTTTGATTTCCATTTTATGGAATATCTTTTTCCATCCCCTCACTTTCAGTCTGTATGTGTCCCTAGGTCTGAAGTGGGTCTCTTGTAGACAGCATTTATATAGGTCTTGTTTTTGTATCCATTCAGCCAGTCTGTGTCTTTTGGTGGGAGCATTTAATCCATTTACATTTAAGGTAATTATCGATATGTATGTTCCTATTCCCATTTTCTTAATTGTTTTGCGTTTGTTATTGTAGGTGTTTTCCTTCTATTGTGTTTCTTGCCTAGAGAAGTTCCTTTAGCATTTGTTGTAAAGCTGGTTTGGTGCTGCTGAAGCCTCTCAGCTTTTGCTTGTCTGTAAAGGTTTTAATTTCTCCATCAATTCTGAATGAGATCCTTGCTGGGTAGAGTAATCTTGGTTGTAGGTTTTTCTCCTTCATCACTTTAAATATGTCCTGCCAGTCCCTTCTGGCTTGCAGAGTTTCTGCTGAAAGATCAGCTGTTAACCTTATGGCGATTCCCTTGTGTGTTATTTGTTGTTTGTCCCTTGCTGCTTTTAATATGTTTTCTTTGTATTTAATTTTTGACAGTTTGATCAATATGTGTCTTGGAGTGTTCCTCCTTGGATTTATCCTGTATGGGACTCTCTGTGCTTCCTGGACTTGATTAACTATTTCCTTTCCCATATTAGGGAAATTTCATCTATAATCTCTTCAAATATTTTCTCAGTCCCTTTCTTTTTCTCTTCTTCTTCTGGGACCCCTATAATTTGAATGTTGGTGCATTTAATGTTGTCCCAGAAATCTCTGAGACTGTCCTCAATTCTTTTCATTCTTTTTTTCTTTATTCTGCTCTTCAGTAATTATTTCCACTATTTTATCTTCCAGGTCACTTATCCGTTCTTCTGCCTCAGTTATTCTGCTATTGATTCCTTCTAGAGTATTTTTAATTTCATTTATTGTGTTGTTCAGCATTGCTTGTTTCCTCTTTAGTTCTTCTAGGTCCTTGTTAAATGTTTCTTGCATTTTGTCTATTCTATTTCCATGATTTTGGATTATCTTTACTATCATTATTCTGAATTCTTTTTCAGGTAGACTGCCGATTTCCTCTTCATTTGTTAAGTCTGGTGGGTTTTTACCTTGCTCCTTCATCTGCTGTGTGTTATTCTGTCTTCTCATTTTGCTTATGTTACCATGTTTGGGGTCTCCATTTTGCAGGCTGCAGGTTCATAGTTCAATTTCTTTAAAAAAACAAAACAAACATGCCTGCCAGGTTTTTATTGGAATTGCATTAAACCTAGTTGTTATTTTGGAGAGAATTGACAACTTAACAATATTTATTGTCTTCCAAATCATGAATGTAATCTATCTTTTCATACTTTTAGCTCTTCTTTAATTTTTCTTAGGTGTATTTTTTACTATTCAGTGTAGATGTCTTGCATGTCTTTTGTTAACACTATATGTTTTTGACACTATTGCAAAAGATACTATTTTGGTTTTATTTTCAATTGCTAATATATAGAAATATGATTGATTTTGTATCTTGTTTTTATAAAATATAATTTCCCAACTGCTGTTGTATGGAAACGAGATCACTCTGTTTATATTTACTTAGTATACTGTGATCTTGGTAAATTCACTTCTTAGTTCCAGTAGCTTTTTGGGAGATTTCTTAGCATTTTCTAATATACAATCATGTCATCTGTAAATAAATACAGTACAGTATAAATTCATTAATACAATTGTATACTACTTTCTTCTTTTTCACTATTGCAACCAAATTTTTAGTTTGAGCCAGCTTCACACTCAGTCTGAAATCCCTCCTGCATCTCTTTTTGCAGCCTTCAGTTTTATCTAACATTATGGTGACACACTGCTTTTCATTCCCGTTCTTCTGAACATAACCACTATTCACCTTCAGAGTTGACAGTTTAATTTGAAAGCATACTGAAAGGGGTTTACTTGCTTTTCCACTGGGTTAAACTAATAATTTTTTTCCCTTAATTGAAGTACATATAGCTGGATGACAATTAGCATCACTAGAAATCAGCCAGCATTGATCACACTCCTGTTCCTAGCTTTGGACATCTTATTATCTACCTGAAAAATTTGTCGTTTTCTACTACCTTTAATTGTATTGCTTTGTATGAGACAGAAAATCATCTGCATACACAAAAATTTTCCTTTCAACTGTGCTACATGGTGTGATTTTGGATTGCATTTTAAGTAAAATGCAGAATCATTTTTAAGCTAAAATTTAACCCCATGTTGGCTATCAATGTAAATAACTCATCTGAAGTGACAATGGATGATTATACCTTCCATGCACAGTTAAGATCATGTGTATGTAGCAACTACAACTGTGCCTCAACTTGCTCCTCTAATTGGCCATTACCAAATGTCTTTGACATCTCTTGAAAGATATATTCAAATTTTAGAAAAGTTAAAATTTGAAAATAACACTAGTGAATTGTAAAATGGAAAAATTATTGAATTGCTTAATAAATTAAAGAGCTGTTTTTAAAGAAACAATCAATAAATACACTTGCATCTTTGGCAAGTATATTCAAGGAAAAGCAAAAACTCCTAAACCACTATAAAATGTAAAATGGTGCAGCCACTGTAGAAAACATTTTGGGGGTGTCTCAAAAAGTTAAACATAGAGTTACTGTATCACAAAGCAAAGACTTGGAAACAGGTGTTCAAACAAAAACTTGCACACAAATATTCATAGCAGCACTATTCACAAGAGTCAAAAGTTAGAAACAATCCAAATATCCATCAAATAGTGAATAAACAAAGTGGATAAACAAAATGGATAATATCCATACAATGGAATATTACTTAGATAGATATTACAATAGAATAAAGGTTGATACATGCTGTAAGATGGATGAACCTTGAAAATATCATGCTAAGTGAAAGAAGTCACAAACAAAAGGCCATGTATCATATGATTCCATTTACATGAAAAGTTCAGAATAAGCAAATTGATAGAGACAGAAGCAGATTAATATTCGCTAGAGGTAGGGAGGAATGGGGTTTCCTTTTGAGATGATGAAAATATTCTGGAACTTGATAGTGGCTATGGTTACACAACATTGTGAATGTACTAAATGTCACTGAATTGTATACCTTAAAATAGCTAAAGTGGCAAATTTTTATGTTATATGTATTTTAGCACAATAAACAAGGAAATTTACCCAAGATCACACAGCTGGTAAGTGGTGGAGCCAGGTTTTTTTTTTTTTTTAACATCTTTATTGGAGTATAATTGCTTTACACTGTTGTGTTAGTTTCTGCTGTATAAAGTGAATCAGCTATATGTATACATATATCCCCATATCCCCTCCCTCTTGCGCCTCCCTATCCCACCCCTCTAGGTGGTCACAAAGCACTGAGCTGATCTCCCTGTGCTATGCGGCTGCTTCCCACTAGCTATCTATTTTACATTTGGTAGTGTGTATATGTCAATACTACTCTCTCACTTCATCCCAGCTTACCTTTCCCCCTCCCTGTATCCTCAAGTCCATTCTCTACGTCTGCATCTTTATTCCTGTCCTGCCCCTAGGTTCATCAGAACCTTTTTTTTTTTTTTTAGATTCCATATATATGTGTTAGCATACGGTATTTTTTTTTTCTCTTTCTGACTTACTTCACTCTGTATGACAGACTGTAGGTCCATCCACCTCACTACAAATAACTCAATTTCATTTCTTTTTATGGCTGAGTAATATTCCATTGTATATATGTGCCACATCTTCTTTATCCATTCATCTATTGATAGACACTTAGGTTGCTTCCATGTCCTGGCTATTGTAAATAGTGCTGCAGTGAACATCGTGGTACATGACTCCTTTTGAATTGTGGTTTTCTCAGGGTTTATGCCTAGTTGTAGGATTGCTGGGTCATATGGTAGTTATATTTTTAGTTTTTTAAGGAGCCCCCTTACTGTTCTCCATAGTTGGAGCCAGGTTTTTAACCCCAAGTCATCTGGCTCCGAAGTCTGGGTACCTAAGCCTACTCTATTCCGCCTCTCAAACATTTAATGAGGGTATTCTAGCAAGTATTATATACTTAATATTACCTCCAAGTTTTCTACCAAGTTGTGTTGTGTCTGGCATGTTCTTCCAACTCCAGCTCACTGTACGACTGTCAACTAAAAAAATATTGAAAATATTTTCATCCATTGGAAATCTCAAAGTGCAACTTTTGAAACTCTTCTTCACCCTTACCAATCCTTCTATAATAGTCAGTATTCTTAACTTCATGTGATGGAAGCTCATCTAGATTAGATGAAAAGAGAAATTTATTGGAAGACTCACAAAACTGCAAGATGGGCAGGGGTAGAGCTGGGCCTTTGGGACCCCTTGAGTCAGGGACTTGAACATCTGAGGGGCTTCCATGTTTCTTTCTCTTTGTCTACTGTCTTTGCTTCTCACTATGTATTGAATTTATTCTCTCACTCTTAATTTTTTCCACTAGGCTTGAAACATAGCTACTAGCAGCTTCCATGCTCATGCCCCAACTTTGCTTGTAGAGAGGGACTCAATCTCTTCTGCTAGCTCCTGTTTGAAAAATCCTGAGTTGGTCACATGCCCGTCATTTGATCCAAAAACTGCATGGGCACGTGTGTGTATGTGTGTGTGCATTAAGGTTGGTAGCCCTCGCTAAACCTGTATTACTAGAGCAGGTTCAGTTCACCAAAAGAAGAGCCAGGCAAAGGAAACAATAACAACGTACAACACTTATTAAAACCATAAACCCATAACTCATACATAAGGTCCATAAATAACTTATGCATTTGTATTACACTCTCTCTTGGACTATAAACCCTAATTTCTTGGTTCAGCTAAGTCATATAGTACCTAACCAATGCTACTAGCAAAATCCTTTTCTTGATCCAGTTTTATATTCAAGTTGCCATCTCCCCTTTACCCCACTTACTGAAAAAGAAGAGCTCTGAATATTCCCTTACCTCCCTTTCATTTCTTAATGCATTTCAATCAGACTTCCACACTCCCTGCTCTACTGGAGCTACTCTAATGAGGGTTGAGAATGGCTTCTAAATATCAAATCCTACAGCCTCTTCTCAGTCTTGATCCTATGAGATATATTTTTCAGAGGCCCTTGTCTGTTGACATGCTGATAATTTTCTGTTCCCTTGAGACCACTGCTTCTCAGCCCATGTTGCTGGCTCCACTTTTGTCTCTGCCTCAGTCTCAGGTATTCCCCAAGGTTCCACACTCAGTTTTCTCTTCCAGCTCTCCGCTTCTGCCCTGTCAAATGGACCTCCATGGTTTTGCTTATCTCCATAGGTATGTGGCTTTCATGTCTATACTTACAATCCTGAATTGCTAGCTGCCTCCTAGACATCTTCATGTAGACACCTGCAAACACAACAATTTGAATGTTTATTTTATTTTGTATTCATATCACACCTCATTTCTAAAGGAATCTCAGAGGACTCAAACCATTTTCAATTCTGGTTGAAATCTTACTCCACCTTCAGAGTTAAGTTGAGAGTTGCCTCCAGTAGGAAGCCTCCCCACATTCCTGCAGCATAATGAATTGCATCACCACTGAGACCTTATGTCATTTTAATTGTGCCATGGTCACAGGTTTGTATTATAAAAAGTTGTGTCTGCATTCCCGATGATTTGGGAGTTGCTTGAAGGCAAGAACCAACGTTTTAATCCTTTTCCTTTTACCTGCCTAACTCTGAGCATAAGCTCTTGCAGATGGGGAGCATTCAGAAGCTGTTCTAATTCTGGCCTTTCTGAACTGAACTAGAACAGGAGGGCAGGGATCGATGCATCAAATAGGTAGTTTTAAAGCAAATAAAAGGGAAGCGTTCTTTTACACAGCAGGGAGCAAACCTGTTATTCATCTAGGTAGAAGAATATAGAAGATGAAAATACACATAGATTCTACAAGAATTTAACCAAACTTAAATTTCAGTTTAGAGAGATGCATAATGTGTTACCAGGGGAAAGGAGGGACATGCCTTACCTTTCAAGTGTAGGCCATGCTTGACAATTACCATGATTTCTCAGGACTTTCCAGGCTCACACAGGACATCTAGTCATGCACAGATTTGGCAGCAGTTCAATTATTCTGTTCAATTCAGATCACCAAGCTGTCTAATGCATGCTTTCCACTTCACTGCAAGCTCTGGAGACACAAACGCTTGTCCACACCCCAGAATGAATCCAAACTGAGGTTCAGCACAATTAGTTATTTGTTTCCTCTAATATCTGAACCTTGTGAGATTCAGCCACCTCCTGGGAACCAGCCGTCTGCCAACGAGGCATGAATAAAACAGAGAAGGTTCCAGCTGGCATCACCTGCTGTGTTTTGCCTTATTTCTCTATACACATTTCTAGACTTCTGAAATCCAGGGGCCTCTCTCAAGAGGATGAGACCTTGATTCTGTTGTTGAATTTAAAAATTTTTTAGTCTCAGTCTGACTCAGGTATTAGACAATGGATCTGGCCCCTCATCCTCAGATTCTCACATGTTTCTGACCTCAGCTACCTTCACATTCAGACTCTTTCTAGGTAGCCCCCTGGTTACTATTAATCTTCAGATCATATAAAATCTCTGTTTAAAAGCTCATCTTTTAAGGTACCTATACCCTGCCAAGATTTCTCTCTTGTCCTATAATATGGCGGTTGGGTTCATTTTCACTATTGTAAGCCAAGGTATTGCTGAGTTTCCACTGCTCTTCTTTCATTTATAGTATCTCTCTGTGAATACACAGATGACCCTGTCTCTTCATTTCCACTGATGTCATCTTAGTTTAGCCTCTTGTGACACCTTGCTTGCTCTCTTAATGACTGTGAAAGTTGTAGCGGTTAAATGCCTGGATTCTGGAGTCAGATGTCTAAGGCTTAAATCCTTGGTTTGCCATTCACTAATTGTGTGGCTTTGGGTAAGTCACATAGTTTTTGTGCCTCAGTTTTCCCATCTGGGAAAGTGGTAATCATACTCATACCCATCTCTTATTGGGATGATTAAATGAGTTAATATGTAACATACAAAGTGCTAAGAGCAGTACCTTGCTTATACAGGAGCTGCAAAAGTATTAGTTGTTAGGATTATTTTTAGTGTTGTTATTATTATCCTTCATACAATTCAAGATACTGCTTTGGACGGAACAGCAGTTCAATTTTTAATGAAAATAGGGTTATTTTATAGCCATTCTCTATGTTGGCAAAGAGAAAAAAATTAAAGAGAGCACCTCTTGTAGATAGGATGCATTTGAGAGGAATTCGTTAATCATGAGGTATTCTAAGTACAGGTGATTCTCAGAGGTGATACTGGAGAGGAAGAGGCAGGATAAACTGTAGGGGACCTTTAACACATGGCAAAGTTGCTGGAGGTGATGATGAAGGCAGAGGAGAACCCCAAGAGTTTTGAGCTGGGGAGAGATAATGAACACTGAGAGATTAATCTTCAGGAGATGCCTGATTCATTTAAAGGAGAATAGGATTCCTTTGCAAGGCCAGCTCAATAGAGTCTGAGTTTCATTCATTCATTAAAAAGTTTTAGTGGGCATTTACTACTAGATGCCAGGTATTTTCTAGGTCCTGGGGATCCAGTGACGAGTAATACTGGCCCAGTTTATGTCCCCATGGATTTATGGTCTAGAGGGGAAGAGACAATTAAAATAAGCAGCTACAACAGCATGGTAAGTGCTGTAAAGGGCATGGAGACTGCCTCTTCCCCATTCATCTCACCCATTCCTCTTCACTCTAGAGGAATTACTGGTGTGGGTGGGATTGACTCTACTCTTAACTCCAGGAGTGTGGTTTGATTAATGTAAACCAGGTGCTTCTAACTCTGATGCACATTCCAATTACTGGGGGAATTTAAAAAAATTACAAATTGATCGAGGGTGGGGCCTGAGAATTGGTAGTGCATACACAGCTCACTAGATGATGTGGATGTGCAGCCAGGGCTGAGGGCCATTGGTCTAACCAAGCCGGGCATTCTTACCTCTCTTGCTAGGATGTTTTGCTCAGGCATTTTTCTGGCGATGAAGAACAGAGACCTAAGATAGCCATAGCATATTATCGCCCTTGGTCATTGAGACTGGTTTAAAGGGAGTCATCAGAGTGAATCTTCGTAATTTTGTTTGGTGTTCTCTGAAGTGGCACTTTCTTTTCCCTGGATGTGAGTAACGACACAATTGCTTGTAACCACTTTGCAAAGCCAACTCACAGAGTAAAACATAGCCAACAGAATGTCAGAGAAATGGGGCTGGAGTCCTGAGCAGAGCATACTTGCTCCTTCCCTACCTCTGAACTTTCTAGTTGCATGAACAGAATGAACTTCCTTGAAGGTTTAAGCCAGTTTGAGATAGGTTTACTACTACTTGGAACAGTAGCGTAACAGCAAAAGCATCCTAAGTCATTACAGAGATATATTATGGAAAATTCAGGGTGCTTAACACTGAGAAAAGATCAGAGAAAGGAGTGGGTATTGGAGAGGAAGAGGATACTCTGTAGTTAGAGGGACAATGTGACACATTGGAAGGAGTATGGGCTTTAGAATTGGACCTATCTGGGTTTCAATTCTAGTTCTGCTACATACTAGCTCTCTGACCTCGTTTCCTCATCTTTAACTTGAGGGTATTAATAGAACTTGTATGATTGTGATGAGCTCTAATTGAGATTATGGAACTGGCTGAGCCCACTGCCTGCCTGGTACATTGTAGATACTCAGAATATGAAGGCTGTTGCTTTTGTAGTGGTAGCTGCTGCCAAAAAAAAAAAAAAAAAAAAAAAAAAAAAATGGTGATGAAAGGTACCAAGTTCTAGGGCTAGGGACTGAATGACATACAGTAGGGTTCCATAGGTACTATAGCCAATGGGATGAGGCTCCTGAAGTCTCACTAGGCTTGGGTCTGATTGGGTACAGCCATTATTATGAATAGCTGGAATAAGAAGGACAAGACAAAAATGGAATGGAAAGTTGGATGCTTTAAAGGGCTATTTCTGTTAGGCAGAATTATCTGACTGGATTGCCCCTTTTGTGGTAGGTATTCTGTTGCTTGGGATGGCTTCTCCATTCATAAAAATAACATTCCTTACCTGGTTCTGTGTAAGGAATCAATGTGGCTCATCTATAATGCAAACACCCTCCTCCTTGTATACTGCTGGATAAAAATTGATAAATTGATGTTTGTTATCTAGTTCATTCTTTTATCACTTCTCTGAAGTAACCTGTGCAAAGCAAGTAATAATATGATCAGATATCACTACTATCTTCACCTCTGTTGCATTCTAGTCATGTCTTCCTAGAAATGTAGTCTAGTCATCATGAATGAGTTAGTGAAATACTTTGGTATCTGATGGAGACTTGGGAAATCACTCTTCTTCTTAGCAACATATTTATAAACGTTTTCTTAGGATGGGTTACTTCTACAGAAAGTTATATTATCTATTACATATTAATTATTTACTAATCTCAATTTTATTTTTTAATTTTTTTAAAAAGATTTTTTTGATGTGGACCATTTTAAGGCTTTATTGAATTTGTTACAATATTGCTTTTGTTTTATGTTTTGGTTTTTTGGCTGTGCAGCATGTGGGATCTTAGCTCCCTGATGATTGAACCTGCACCCCCTGCATTGGAATGCAAAGTCCTAACCACTGGAACACCAGGGAAGGCCCACTAATCTCAATTTTAGAAGACATCTTTGCTTTGTTTTTTTTTTCCTAGATGCTGGGACAGCATTCTGTGCAAAATCAATGGCCCAAACTTCTCACCTGTGTTTGGGCACTAGAGTTAGCTTGAGAGAATTATGAAAGGAGAGATATCTGGAACCTACCCCAGCCTCCTGGATCAGTCTCTCCTATACACCCTACTGTTATGGCTTCAGCTGCAATTTAAAGTAAATGTAAAGAGACATAAGCAGCTAAGTATAGATACTAATTTTTCTTAACTAAGCTTTAATTGTAATGTCATTGCCTGATCTAACTTTTAATCGTTTTTTTCTTTTCTTCACTCTGCTCTAAGGACACTTTTTGTCTTATTTTCTCATATTTAGACAAGAGGGCTTAACTCTTAGTAAGAGAGTTTTCCCCTCAGGCTTTGGTATGAATCACCTTGCCAGCTCTTAGTATCCTGGTAAGAGAATATTTTCTTTGACATATACTAATCTTAGGGACACAAAATTCTTCTTTCATATAGGTGTTCTTAGCTCCAGGCTTGACTTTTGTGCTGAAGGAACAAGATTACTAAGGAAGGCACAGAGCTCCTGGCTGTCATTTTTCAATCAGATAAAGGTTATGCCTGGCTAACCATTTTTATGTTATTCCTCCCAATTTCACATGTCTGATATGGGGGAAAGATATGGGCTTTGGGTTCAAGACCCACCATTGCAATTTGTGATCTAGGGCAGCTACTTAACCTCTCAAAAACCTAGTTTTCTTATCTCTAAAATGGACAATAGCTAAAATCATACGATTATTATGAATGTAAAGTAAGAAAACATGTAAACCGCCTAGCATGGTACCTATACATAGTGAGTACTCTATAAATGTTAATTCCCTAATATCCCTTATTCCTCTCTTTTGAAGCTTATAATTGAGGTAAAATTATTTGCACAAAATATTAATTGTTATATTTTAATTGGTCTAACAGCTTGTAACATACTTCAAACTTTATTCTCAAAAGAATGATGCCTAATTTTTCTTGGACTTAAGTATATAGTTCACTGCATTTATTACTTGCCCCAGAATACTGAGAGAACTGGCAGTTAAGAATTCACAGCTATTATCAGTGATTTCTGATAAGACATGGAGGATAGGAGGGATTCCAGAAAACTTGGAATGAGCAAATACTCCAAATTTCTAAAGGAAGAACAAAATATGTATCTCCCCACCCCAGTCTCACCAAATGACAGAGTAGCCAGCTTGATATCAATCCCTGGAAA
The DNA here is from genome assembly GCF_964270905.1 of Leucopleurus acutus. Taxonomy (NCBI): domain Eukaryota; kingdom Metazoa; phylum Chordata; class Mammalia; order Artiodactyla; family Delphinidae; genus Leucopleurus; species Leucopleurus acutus. Next base: position 32,246,334 of record NC_139150.1, read on the forward strand.
AATTCTAAAAATGCAACTACGCTTACAATTTGTAAGCATTTAGAAAAGAAAGCAGTGATTGTTAGGAACTAGTGTTTCACTAGAATTCAGTAGGACTAGGACATTTCCTCTTTCTTTTAAATGACCGTTAAGTCCTGTGGATCACATTAATGCTGTAGACATAGTGTATTTTGATTCAGCAAAGTATCTAAAAAAATTCTCTTGATATCCTTGTGGATAAAATACTTAGAGAAACGTGATCTGGATTATCTACCCATCTATGTTCCATCTTTATTTTTGTTCTAACAAGATTTTTTGGTGGCTTTAAGAGTATGTAAAATTTAATCAAATGAAGGAGAGAGAGTGAGAGAGAGGAGGGGAGGAGAGGGAAGGGGAGGGAAGGGGAAGGAAGGAGAGAGGAGAGGAGAGGAGAGGAGAGGAGAGGAGAGGAGAGGAGAGGAGAGGTGAGGTGAGGAAGTTAGGATAAAGGAAAAACAAGGTTAGGGAGAACAAGATGAAACCATGAGTGTGTGGTTGGTCCATAAAACGTATGCCATGTGATTCTGTTATTCCATGCTCTGTACTTTTTCTAGAGGTGGCTTACAGATTTTGCTGTGGGCTTCCTAACAGTCCAAGCAAAGAGAAAACATCATAAATAAAAGTGTCTATAAGAAAGAAAAACACTGAGAGCAGGAAGAAACTTCTATGGGTTCTTCCTAAAGAGGACATATGTCATATAGTAAACCACCTGCTCAGTACATCCTTACATGAAATGCAGTGGTGAGTTTCAAGGGCTGCTTCTTATGAAGTACCTTTGTGTAGGCCAAAGCACCATCTTATAAAAAAAATTTTGTGGAAAATTGGGGGTGAGGGGTCTTGAGAATTCCATCAAGACACACAATTCTCTGGCAGTTGGGGACTGCTTTTACCACTAGGCTCTAGTTCAATAGCTGATTTATAAACCTCCAAAAATCATCGATTAAAGGATTGATGTCTCTCCCCCTCTGCTCTATCCTTGTATACCCAGAACTATCATCAAGATGAAGCCATTGAAGACACTCCTAACATTTTCAGAGAATGAGAATTTGGGAGGGACAGTGGGTATAGTTAAATGGTCTTAATACCTGAAATATTGGGCCTTCAAAAATAAAACTTGTACAAAGCCTGAAAGATAAACACTAGATAGCTATAAATATATAAAATACTGGATTTAGGTTAAAAAGCAAATCCTTGAGTTGTAGAACTAGGGACATCCTGAAAGCAAAGCAGACTATTTGAAAAGAATCCCAGGAGCTTCTGTGACCGTAAACTTAGATGGGCCAATAGTGTAACATGGTTTCCAAGAAACCTAAATTTGCATCTGTAGAAACATTGTGCCCACATAGTCCTTTCATACTGTGCCCTGGCTAGATTGCATCTGGAACCTTGTGTTAAATTCTTACACCATTGTACACTATTTTCCAAGAGAGACATTCAATCAAAGGAGAGTGTCTGAGATACTGAGGATGATAAAGTAAAATTTAGAGAAACTGCAAATGCTTATCCCAGAAATGAGTAGATGAAGCAAAACAAAATCTGCCTTTGGTGAAGATGTATTATGTGGATAAGAGCATAATTTCTTCCTGGATTAATCTATAAGGAAATATAAAAAAAATGATTCATATAGGAACACATTAAAGAAAATAGTCTAATGAGAGCTGTCTGAAAAATCAAAATGTCCTCTCATATGAGTAGTGAGCTTCCCATCACTGGGAGAAATCAAGGACCATCTGTATAGTTGCCAGGAATGTTATAATAGAAAATAGTTTGATGAGGGTGAGAGATTGTTCTAAGTGACCTCCATGTTCTCTTCCACTTCTAAGATTTTATGTATCTTTATCTGAAATGGCAGAAATTTCAACAGTTAAAAAAAATCCACAAGTTATTTAAGGAAGAAAATCAATCTAGTCTCAGACTATTGTTAGTGCTTCAGAAGATCAGCCCCCAAATGACTAAGTTAAAATAACACAAGCAGAAGATGATGAATCATGCTGCTTTTCCTAATGGTCTCTAATGTGCAAAGCCCAAGATCACAGCTGCCACTCTGAGTGACTTCGTGGGGAGGGAGAACTAAATTATGGTAGGTATAACACTGTAATGTTCCCAGTTGGTATCTTGTGTGGATGTGATTACCTAGTATTCCTTAACAGCTGTTTTTTAACATTAGTCATACTGATTTAAAACAACCACCTCTTTTCATTTATCTCAATAAGCACTGTTCTTTTAGAAGGAGTAAGACAATTCATTTAAAAGTGGAAGCTTTTCTTAAGTGCACATGATGTGATTGGATATATATGTACTTCACAGGGTCATTGTGAGTCTCAAGTGAGGTTAATTATTGAGGCTCCACTCTCTTCTTATGCTTGACCCACGTCATTGAGGTTGGGCAGGGTCACAGGAGTGGGAAAATCAGTCTCTTCTTCTTGGGCCAGAATACAGGAAGGCTTTAGTGGATGGACAAGCTTTTGGAAGGGGCCCATGGAAGGTGAGAAACCAGGACAGTTGGTCTCTAACTACCTCTCCCTGTTCCCAATGGGAGGGGTCTTAGACAGGTGAGTTTTCTTTCCTGGTGCTCCTGAGCTTGAATGAGGGAAAACTCTGAGGTGTGCTGGACAGATAATAGGGATTTGATTGCGCCGAGTCTGGAATGGGGATTGGGTAACCAAAGGTAAGCAGGTTTAGGGACTGGAAAGAACCCTGAAGCAATTTAATCAGGAGTGGAGGGGAAAGGAGTCTCTGAAAACCTAATTCCAAGGTCTAAAACCAGAGTAAGAACCAATGGGGTGTCTGGATGTTAGAAGCTAGAAAAAATATCAGATGAAGGCTGTTCCTACAGATTCTGCTAAAAGGGGTTGTTTACTTCACAGGCTAGCTTTGTTATGTCTCTCATAAGACACTTATACTCTATTAATGAGAATGTAAATTGGTACAGCCTTTATGGAGGCTAATCTGGAAATATATATTAAAAATGTGCGTCACCTTTAGTCTAGTAATTATACTTATAGAAATGTATTCTGGGCTTCCCTGGTGGCGCAGTGGTTGGGAGTTCGCCTGCCAGTGCAGGGGACACGGGTTCGTGCCCCGGTCCGGGAGGATCCCACGTGCCGCGGAGCGGCTGGGCCCATGAGCCGTGGCCGCTGAGCCTGCGCGTCCGGAGCCTGTGCTCTGCAACGGGAGAGGCCACAGCAGTGAGAGGCCCGTGTACCGAAATAAAAAAAAAAAAAAAAAAAGAAATGTATTCTAAGAAAACAATTGTCTTCAACTGTTTACAAGGATGTGTTTAGAAGGATGTTTATTAAAGTCTTATTTAAAATAGCCAAGAGATATAAAAACATAAATTCCAGAAATAGGAAATTGTTTAAATAAATAATTTTATATTCATATAATGGAATATTAAGTGATTATTTAAATTACAATATAGTTGAATATTGTTAGAAGTGGCTTTAGTTGGAATTAACGGAGTTGTTCTGAAGTCACTGTTAAGTGATAGGGATGAGGTCTTTTCTGGTCAGTGTTTCTTTTCTTGTCCAGGATCAGACACTGTTACAGTCCTGTATCATTATGTGTATCTCAGGGTCACTAAGCTGATAACGTGTAATTTCCTTTTTCTTAGGAACTTTTCACTTAGACCTTTCCTAGAGTTAGCATAAAGGTGTTGTGCATATTGGTATGTGACGCTTTTTCCCCCTTACTCGTTCTGCCACATGGGCTCTGCCCTCTCAACATTGGCATGTCCTCATGTTTGGTTCTCGGACCTGTTTGTTTTCTATCTACACTTACTACCTTGGTAGTCTTTTCTAGTCTATGGCTCCTGATACCATCTATGTGCTGATAACTCCCAAATTTCTAACCTGGACCTCTCCCCTAGACTCAGACTAACATATCCAACTATTTATTTGACATCTCCACTTTGATGGCTAATCAACTCAAATGTCCAAAGCTGAATTCCTAATTACCTCTGCTGCAAACCTGCTCTTTCCACAGTGTTCCCCTTTTAAGTAAACAATAACTCTATTTTTTCAGTTTCAGGGACAAAACTTGGGTGACATCCTTGACTCGCCTCTCTTTCTCAAAACTGTCACCATATGCTAAGACTGCAGCTTCAAAATCTATGCAGAATCTGACTGCCTCTTCCCACCCACACTGCCATTCTCTGGCCCCAGCCACCATCTCCTGGATTGTTCCAGTCTCCTACGTGGTCTCCCTGCTTCCACTCTTGCCATCTATAATCTATTCTCAACAAGATGATGTTCCAAAAACTCCAGTCATGTCATGTCCCTCTTCTCTGCTCAACACTCACCAATGGTTACCACCTCCTGCAGAGAAAAGTTCAAGATGTTCCATGATCCACAAGGCCCCATGTGATCTTGCCTCTGGCTACCTTTTCTGACCTCATCTTCTATTACTTTTCTCCTCACCCTGTTCCACCCACGTTGGCCTCCATTCTGATCCTAGAACATGCCCACCCAAGTACTTTCCCACCTCAGGGCCACTGCCCGAAAAGCTCTTCCCTTACTGCCCTTATGGTACACTCCCTTCCTTCTTCAGTCTTTGTTCTAAAGCCACCTTTTGTGTCAAGGACTTTCCTGACCATGCTATTTAAAATCATAGTCCCCTTCCTCCTTCATGTCACTACCTATCCTCCTTCCTTGCTTTTTTTGATAGTAGCTATCACCATCTAACATATTTAATTACTTTTTATTGTCCATTTCCTCCAAAAAGAATAAAAGCTCCACAGAGATTTTTTCCTCTTTTGTTCACTGCTTTATCCCAAATGTTGAGAACAGTGCCTGGTACATAGTAGATACTCAATAAATATTTGCTGTCGAATGAATCTACAGATGCTGTATCTGAGGAAATACTAAGGTATTACCTTTGGTGCTAAGGTGGTGAATAAAGCTCAGAGTCATTTGGAAACTTTTAAGTGCTCATGGAATGAATGACTGCTGAAATATAAGATGCCCAGAGGTAACAAGGGAAAAGTAAGATGAGCCCTCTGTGGCTCAATTAGGATGACAGGTGTTTTTTCACTCTTTTCTGATTATGTTCCTGTCTTTTGACTTGGGATGTAACTTGTTATGATGATGGAGGGAAGGGTGCTGAAACTGGCAGTGGATTGTGAAATATTATATGGGAGATGGTTCAAAATATGCCTTTTAGAGCCAGGTGGGAGACACTCATGAGGAAGACATTATCTCATTACTTAAATCTCCTATGTGTATCCTGCCAGTTTCTCGCTTATTTACATTACTCATTACTTCAAGGCTGTTATAGGGGCTGTCTATAGGGGGTTTCTGATTCTGGCAGAATATATAAATTGACAGCAGAATATATTCACCATACACTGAATTTTAAAAGAAGATTATAAAATACTATAAAGATGGTAATCTTGTCTAGTTAGAAAAAACCCTGCTTTTTATTATTTATCTATCTAAAGATACATGTGCCAAGAAAATGTGATGGAAAAATATATACCATGGCCCTAACCATGAGTATCTCTGGATGTTAGGACTATATTTTCATTTCTTTTCCTTTTGCTTACCTGTATCTCTATTTTCTAATTTCCTACTGTGAATATATTATGCTTTTATAATAAAAATAAATTGTTAACATGGTTATGGAGTTATTAAGCTGTCTGAAGGTATGGGTAGCTTGTAGGCAATGACCGTGGAGTCTCAATTTTGGAAATGACTTTTAAGTTATAAAGTGAACCGCTGCAATATACTTACCAAGTGTTTTTCTACTTGTACGCTTTTGACGGCTGAGAGCGCACTGCCTTCTGAGTCAGCCTATACAACATGCCTGCCTATGACTTCCACGCAATGGAGGTTCTACCCTTTGGAGTCATGGATTCTGCATTTTTGCAATAGCCACCTACTTGGTCTTCCTGCTTCCACTCTTGCCTCTTGATAATCTATTCTCAGCAAATTGATCCCCGCAAAACCCAAGTCATATTATGTCACTCTTCTGCTCAAAACCCACTTGCCAACTCCTTCAGAGAAAAGTCAAGGACTTCCCATGACTTACCAGGCCCTACATCATCTAATCCTTCTCCTATATGAAAACCAGCTGCCTTAATAATTGCGTATGTTTTTGACACCCATCACTTTTCTGGGCATTTCATTGGGATATTATTCTCCTTTTAGTTTTCTTTTATAGTGTTTGTTTTTTGAGGTGAACACAGTATTCCTGGGATTACTGAACATCACAGAGCAGAGGATAATGTTTTCTTCCTTGTTCTGGGTATTTTACCTCTTTTAATTCAGCCCAAATTTGAATTATCCTGTTTTGATGACTTGTCAAGGGTACAAAGAAAGAAAGATCATTACAAAGTTCTAGTTTCTCATTTATACATGGTTCATGGCTAGAGAATTTTCTAGATCTATCACTCTCTCTCTCTCACACACACACACACACACACACACACACACACACACACACACACACACACACACACACACCCCTGTATATAGTACTGGAAGCTGAAGAAGGGCAGAAAGAAAGCATAAGGAGGATTTGATAATAGGGATTGAAACTTCGGAAAAAACAAAAGCTGTCTTGGTGCTAGAAGTATCACTGATACAATTAAATGTATTCTAGTTCTTTGAATTTTTTATAGCTATAATCTATCTTTAATTTAATGAGACTAAATTGTCTTCTGTGGAAGGAACACTGTGGTAGGCATTGTTGGTGAAGATGGAAAGCAAAAAATATGAGAGGAGTTAAAGAACTTTTCCCCCAGAAAACACTTTGTCTAGTGAGGGGTAGCATAAATGCTTGAAACAGATATTATAAAGCATCCTGAGAACAAACACAATGTACCATAAAATTAACCATAGACATAGGGCTTCAGAGGATTAGTAAATTAAGGGGTGATGAGAGGGCACTGGTGTTCATATTCCACTCAATAAATATTTTTTGAATACCTCCTCTGCAAATGACTATGCTGAGTTCTATGGAAATATATAAAAAAGAATAAAACATTGACCTTACCCTTGGTGTCTGTGGCTCAGTGGAATGCAAGATTAAACAGATATAGGAGTTTTTAAAGGCTTGGGCAAATGTTCACGATAACTTTAAATAAATGGCACACAAAATTGCATATTCAGTATGATTTCAACTGTATAAAAAGTTCTGAGAAGATTAGAAGAAACTATGCTGAAATGTTAAAATTAAAAAATAAATCACATCAGGGTGGAATTATGGTGATTTCCCAGCCCCACCCCACCCAAGTTCTTTATACTTTTATGTACTTACCAATTTTCTGTTGTAAAATGTGTCCTTATGTTTTGCAATCATTAAAAAAAGTTAATTCCACCCAATTTACTGACATTTTTGTTTTGTACTTATTGTCATAGCTTTTGACCAACTATTCTTTTTTAACAAATACTTGATTTGTGCTTTTCTAATTCTTTCACATCTTGTGTTTCTCTTTCTGCCCCCCTAGCTCCCAACTTTGTGTTTCTAAGACTCCATCCTTAGCCCTTACCTCTCTCTGGGACTACTCTGTACAGAGGCTAAGGGGTCTCTCTCTCTGGGACTACTCTGTACCATCTGTGACCTTGGCAGTACGTCCAATTCCTGAATCATGACACTGGAATCCTGACCTCTCTAAGGGGTATCAGGAGCCAAAGTGCTCCCCTGTCACATACACGTGCTCTGGCCCTTCCACAACAGATCATTTCAAAGATAATGTGAGGCAGTGGGGCAAAGAGATGGAACTGGGTCTTAACTGATCTGAGTGTTTCTTCGTTTGTAAAATTGTAGTGAGGGTTATTATGAAGCTTCAAAGAGTTAAAACATGTGACGCACCCAGCATGGTGCCCACATGCAACAGCTGCTCTAGGAAAGTTCTTTCCCATCTCTTCCCCCTTCCTCCATTTCTACCATCTGCCTAAAGACAAGAATGACGATCTTCAGGGCATACTGTCTGCAATTCTTATTATATACATCTATTAAAGATCCAGTTAATCTGTTTTGGTTGCCATCAAAGCAAAGGATTGCCATCAAAATGTCTATTTATGCAAACAAAATGGAGTACTTTATTGATCCGCCAATTAGTAGTGTTCTACTGTTTTGGTCTAGTCTCAGCTTTTGGGAGTTTCTTCTGCAGTTAGCAGAATGTCAGTGAATAAACAAATAAAATAAGTGTATTTATGTGTGGGATTTATGTATTAATTTATGTATTAATGTGTGGGATTAAAACAGTAACAAAAAGGATTATTGAAATTACTTAGTCTCATTTTTTTTTTTAACATCCTTATTGGAGTATAATTGCTTTACTATGGTGTGTTAGTTTCTGCTGTATAACAAAGTGAATCACCTATATGTATACATATATCCCCATATCCCCTCCCTCTTGTGTCTCCCTCCCACCCTCCCTATCCCGCCCCTCTAGGTGGACACAAAGCACCAAGCTGATCTCCCTGTGCTATGCGGCTGCTTCCCACTAGCTATCTGTTTTACATTTGGTAGTGTATATATGTCCATGCCACTCTCTTACTTCGTCCCAGCTTACCCTTCCCTCTCCCCATGTCCTCAGGTCCATTCTCTACGTCTGCGTCTTTATTCCTGTCCTGCCCCTAGTTCTTCAGAACCATTTTTTTCTTTTTTTGTAGGTTCCATATATATGTGTTAGCATATGGTATTTGTTTTTCTCTTTCTGACTTACTTCACTCTGTATAACAGTCTCTAGGTCCATCCACCTCACTACAAATAACTCAATTTTGTTTCTTTTTATGGCTGAGTAATATTCCATTGTATATATGTGCCACATCTTCTTTATCCATTCATCTGTCGATGGACACTTAGGTTGCTTCCATGTCCTGGCTACTGTAAATAGAGCTGCCATGAGCATTGTGGTACATGACTCTTTTTGAATTATGGTTTTCTCAGGGTATATGCCCAGTAGTGGGATTGTTGGGTTTTATGGTAGTTCTATTTTTAGTTTTTATTTTATTTTATTTATTTATTTATTTTTTGCGGTAAGCGGGCCTCTCCCGTTGCGGAGCACAGGCTCTGGACGCACAGGCTCAGCAGCCATGACTCACGGGCCCAGCCGCTCTGAGGCATGTGGGATCTTCCCGGACCAGGGCACGAACCCATGTCCCCTGCTTCGGCAGGCGGACTCTCAACCACTGCACCACCAGGGAAGTCCTATTTTTAGTTTTTTAAGGAACCTCCATACTGTTCTCCACAGTGGCTGTATCAATTTACATTCCCACCAACAATGCAAGAGGGTTCCCTTTTCTCTACACCCTCTCCAGTGTTTATTGTTTGTAGATTTTTTGATGATGGCCATTCTTAGTCTCATTTTAATCGTTTTCTTAGTGCCTGTTTTACCTGTTTTTCTCTATCATTTATGAAGTCTGAGGATAGTAAAGTTCTGGGAAACTGCCCCAACAATATCCACTAGAGTGTTGAAAATAATTATGATTTATCTTGCCAGAGGAGACTTTTCTTTTCCCCACCCTTAGGTCCCTTGGCATTAAAGTGAGAGTCGGTGTGGTATAGTGGGGGATGTTTTGTACTTGAAGTCAGAGTAGCTAGATTTGCATTCAGGCTGCAAAGAGTGGGAAATAATTCCTGCTTCACAGAGCCACTGTGAGAGTTAAAAGTTTACATCTATGAAATCATTTTTTTTAACCCTAGGAATGTAAGTCATTATTATTTCTTAAGCTGATACACAGATCATCCAGAAATGTCTGTCTCTAGCCTCCCTGATGTAGTTAAATATTTCTTCCCCGCCATGCTTGCCCTGTAAGCAATAGCAACAAAAGAAAGAGAGATAATTATCTTTAAAAAGAATTAGCAGCCAAAGAGCCTCAGCTACCATATGTTTCGTCATGTATGACTTAGCGTGGATGCTCAATAAATGTTTATTAAATGAGTAATGAATGAAACAGATTTATCCCTCTCTTGTAATAAGAATTAAGTCATGGTGACTTTTCAACACAGAGACCACCAAAATTCACTGAAGGTGTGATCAACTAGGACTAGAGCTCTTTGAATACTGCATACAATACATGCCATTAGATTTCAGCTTGGCTTCTAACTAATCTGTGTTTTTTAACTAACGAGCTTTAACATTTGTTGAGTACTTTGTAGTTCTTGATGCACTTTCATTTCAATATCTCCTTTAACTTTATAGTGTTGTCTTATTCGTGTATTAGAGATGAGAAAATACAATTTAAAGAAATTAAATAACTTGTTTAAGGTAATGTGGAAGGTAAGAAGAAGAATCTGGCTGTGAACATAGGTCCTTTGGGTCCAAGCCCAGGGCACTGTGACCTAGGACTTCTTTTGCCGTGGCTGCTGCTAATATGGTACTGGAGTGTTTTGCCTCTGAGTTTCCCCAGGGCCTGGGATGAGACACTGGGAGGCAATTTGGTTCTGGAGGTGTGGAGGGGGAAGCTGGCTGTTCTACAATTGCTTGCTGAGCCATCTGTTCTCTCTTCCTCTTCAGAAATGATGCAGTTGTTACTGTGGGCTGCTTTTGCTGAATACTTGGATTATGTCATTTTCCTTGTATGTCACATGTGGGGCATTTTGTGAAATGCAACTCAACCTACATTGGTTTCCCTACATAATGTGATAGGTACGCACATTTGCTTTCATTTCAGTGTCTGAGCAATTTTAATGCCATTTTGACAAGAGTCACATGTCTGTGCAACAATAGAAGCCTTCACATTTCCAACTTCCCTTTTTATATGATACTCACAGAAATTGGAGGAAAAAAATAAAACACACAAATGCACACACACACGCAACAAAAACAAATGAAAGAAACCTATCGATTAGGTAGAACACTCGTCCACCATGTATCATTAGCAATAATTGTGTGTGTGGTGCTGTCTGTTGTTTTACAGCTTAGTATCGAAACCTACTGATGTTTAGTAATAATTATTAACAATGGTCCTGGAACAATTTGTAAGTGAACCAGTGGATGAAAGGCTTATGTGTGGGTGGGAGAATTAATTTTTATCACTGTAGGAATATTTGGTAAGATGATTAGATATCAACAGACTTTGGTTATCACTGTTGCTAATTTGCTTTATGAACTTAAGGGAAGTGATTTCACCTCTCTAGGCCTCAGTTGTCCCATCTATAAGATAATGATTGCAAAAAATTTCTGATAGTTTTAACTCTGTGGCTCTATGATCAATCAATTTTGTGATATACAGGAATTAGAAATGACATGCGTGGGGCATGTTTTCAGGGAATAGAGAAATGGCTCCAAACATTCTGTTTTTTCCTTTGTGATTAGAAGGAAGTGTTACAAAAGTGTTGTCAGGTTGTGAAGATATCTCTAAGCTTAGAGTATGGAATTTATTGTTTATATATAAAGGCTACATGAGGCAACATTTTGGCAACAAAAGATTGGAAAGATTCCACTTCTGAGAATGTATTTAATGGCCTCCTTGTTTATTAGGGTATTCAGAATCCCTGAATATTACCTGACCTTCATTACCTGACCTGAAGGAAGAAACTGTGTGGGGAGAGGGGTGAAAGGTGAGAGATATATGGGAACTCTCTGTACTTTCTGTGCAATTTTTCTGTAAACCTAAAACTGCTCTTTAAAAAAGTCTATTAAAAAACTGATGGAGATTTATCAAAAGGACAGAGGTACCAGCTTGAAGGGACTCCCATTCTGGGACAATTAGAGCATCAAAATAGTGACTTTGATTGATTATAATCCCTTGAATAAAATAGAAATCCATGAGTCCATACTGATTAGATAAATGAATAATTAAATGAGCAGGTGGAGATTGAAAAGCTCTCCCTTATATGCCAAGTAATAAATTTAGAAAGAATTATGTAATTAAAAGATCACCATTTGGCAATTATCAAAAAAAAACGGGAGATGGAAACTCATGTGCACTACTGGTTGGAATTTACCTTTGTCAGCCATTCCACAAAGCAATGTAACAGTGTTTATTGTACATATGTACTATGGCCCAGCAATCCCACTCCTGGATAAGTTCCTACAAAGATAAAAAAGGGTTGATGTAAAAGGATGTAGTAAACAATTGAAGATAAAGTTGACTTTCTTCCTGCAGAGAATGGATAAATAAGTTGAAAGTAAACTTGACTTTCTTCCTGCAGAGGATGGATAGGTATCATGGAATACTATGTGGTAAAAAAATCAATAAACTTAAACATATACAGCATAGAAATAGATTTTACACACACACAGACAATACATAGTGTTGAGTGAGAAGCTTCCAAACTGTTTTCCAAAGTGGTTTTGCCATTTTACATTCCAATCAGCAGGATGTATGAGTTCCAGTTCCTCCACATCCTTACTCACAGTTGATATGGTCATTTTATTTAATTTTAGCCTTTCTAATAGGCAAGGAATGGTATCTCATTGTGGTTTTCATTAGCATTTCTCTAATAACTGATTATGTTGAGGATTTTTTTGTGTGCTTATTTTCCCTCTATATATCTTTTTTAATTGTTCAGATCTTTTGTGCACTTTTAATTGGGTTATTTTCTTATTGAATTCTGAATGTTCTTTATATATTAGATTTAAGTCCCTGATCATATATTGTATTTGTATAAATACTTGTATTTATATATCCTATGTATACTTGTATTTATGTGTTTGTATTCCTATATACTTGTATGTCCTAAATACAAGTACTTTGCAAGTATGTTTTTGTAGTCTGTGATTTGTCTTTTCACTGTCTTAACAATGTCTTTCAAAGAGCAGAAGTTTTAAATTTTGATGAAGTCTAAGTTATCATTATTTTCTTTTATGGATTGTGCTTTTTTTTCCTATATAAGAAATTTTTGCATAACTCAAGATCACAAAGATTTTCTCCTATCTTTTCTTCTCCAAGTTTTATAGTTTTGGGTTTTACATTTATGTCTATGATCCATTTTGGGTTAATTTTTGTAGAAGGTGCAAAATATGGATCAAAGATTATTTTAAAAATATATAATCTAACTTTTGTAGCACCATTGGTTGAAAATGATTTTTTTCTCCAGTGAATTACCTTTGCATCTGTTAAAAAATTAGTTGTCCATATTCATGTTGGTCCATTTCTGGACTCTTTATTCTGTTCCATTCATCTACTTTTCTATCTTTTCATCAATAAACACCATTTTGATTGCTGTGGCTTTGTAATAAGTCTTTAAATTAGGCAATGTTAAATCCTCAAATTTTCTTTCTCTTTTTAAAATTTGTTTTGGCTATTCTAGGTCCTTTGCATTTTTATATGAACTTTAGAATTGGTTTTGTCAATAACTAGAAAAAAGCACACTAGAATTTTCATTGGGAGTATGTGAAGTCTACAGATCAATTTAGGAAGAGTTGATCTTAACAATGTTGAGTCTTCCAATTTATGGACAAGGTATACCTCTCCATTTATTTAAATTTTCCTTAATTTCTCTCAACAATATTTTTTATAATTATTGCTCATATTTTTTTCAGATTTATCTGTAAGTAAGAAATCCTTTTTTTGACATAGTAAAGCCATCAATGTATTTTTTTAATCTTATGGTTTGTGCATTTTGGATCTTATTTAAGAAAGCATTTCATATCTCTAGGTCACAAAGATATTCTCATATTTTATTCTGTTAGCTTTATAACTTTATATTTTGTAGGACGGTCTTTAATTCATCTTGAGTTCACTTTTGCATATGGTGTAAGGCAGGGGGTCCAACTTTATTTTTATTGATATAGTGAGCCAGTCTTTCCAATGTCATCTAGACAATTATTTTCCCCTTGTTTTGAAATGCACCTTTATCATATATCAAGTTTCCATACAAACATAAATTTATTTCTGAGCTCTCCGTTTGATTCCATTGACCTAATTGACCTTCACCAGTACCATATTGTTTTAATTCCGTTATCCTTTTAGAATGTCATAATATCTGGTTAGAGGGAATCACTCCCTCTCTTCTCCTTTTCTTCAAAAATTTATAAGCTATTTGGGGACTTTTATAACCCCTTATAGAGTTTGGATTATTTGTTTAAATGTTTTTAAAATGCTGATGTTTTCTTTGTGACTGCATTGACTTTGCAGATTAAGTGGGAAGAACTGACTAAGTTAATCATCTCTCCATGAATCTGATATGTCATTCCATTTACTGAAATCTTTGATGTTTTTATTGGAGTTTTCCTTTGTTCTTTGTTAGGTTGACTGCTAGATACCGTTTAGCTCTTTTGTTGCAACTATGTTGCATTATTATCTAACACATAGTTGGTATTTGAATGCTATTGATTTTTATAGGGGTCTTGTTTCTGACAACCTTGCTGAATTCACCATTTAGTTATATTTATCTATTTCATTCCATTGTGGTCAGAGAACATACTTTGTATTATTTCAATCCTTTTGCATTTGTTGAGATTTTTTTTTGTAGCCTCATATATGGTCTATCCTGGAGAATGTTTAATTTGTGCTTGAGAAGAATATATATCCTGCTGTCATTGGGTGGAGTATATTCTGTTGATGTCTTTTAGGTGTAGTTGGTTGATAGTGTTGTTCAAGTCTTCTCTTTCCTTTTTGGTCTTGTGTCTAGTTGTTGTATCCATTATTAAAACTGAAATACAGAATTCTCCAACTAATACTGTTGAATTGTCTATTTCTTCCTTTAACTTTGTCAGTTATTGCCTCATGTATTCATTGTTAGGTTCATTTGTATTTATAATTGTTATGTCTTTCTGATGAATTGACCCCTTTCCCATTTAAAAATGTTTTTCTCTGTCTCTATTAACTATTTTTGACTTAAAGTCTAGTAGCTGTTGTTTTTGTTTTTCTTTCTGATACTAGTATAGCCACTCCAGGTCTACTTTGTTTACATGGCATGCTGTTTCCATCCTTGTCTCTTCAACCTATTTGTCTTTGAATCTTTGCATGTATCTTGTAGAGAACACATATAGTAGGCTCATGTTTTTGTTTTTAACCATTTTGCTGATCCTAGCTTTTTAATTGGAGTGTTTAATCTATATATAGTTACTGTAATTACTCACACAGTAGTATTTGTGTCTGCCATTTTATGTTTGCTATTTGTTTTCTACATGGTTTAAGTCTTTTTCTCCATCTGTTGTTCTATTACGGCTTTCTTTTGTGTTAAATAGATATTTTTAAATGTACCATTTTAATTCCTTTGTCATTTCTTTTACTGCATATTTTTTATTAGTTTCTTACTGGTTGCCCTGGGGATTAACATGTTATAACAATCCATGCTGGATTAATACCCACTTAATTTCAATTGTATAAATTTTTTTTCTCCCATATAGTTTCATTCCTCACCCCCACCTCCTATGTGCTATTATGATCATACAAACTACATCTTTATACACTATAAGCCTATCAACACAGTTTTCAAATTACTGCTTTGTGCAGTTGTCTTTTATTTTTATTTTATACAGCAGGTTCTTATTAGTCATCAATTTTATACACATCAGTGTATACATGTTAATCCAAATCGCCAGTTCATCACAACACCCCCCCACACCCCCGCTGCTGTCCCCCCTTGGTGTCCATATGTTTGTTCTCTACATATGTGTCTCAATTTCTGCCCTGCAAACTGGTTCATCTGTACCATTTTTCTAGGTTCCACATATATGTGTTAATATACGATATTTGTTTTTCTCTTTCTGACTTAACTTCACTCTGTATGACAGTCTCTAGATCTATCCACGACTCAACAAATGACCCAATTTCGTTCCTTTTTATGGCTGAGTAATATTCCATTGTATATATGTACCACATCTTCTTTATCCATTCATCTGTCAATGGACACTTCCATGACCTGGCTATTGTAAATAGCGCTGCAATGAACATTGGGGTGCATGTGTCTTTATATATATATATATATATATATATATATATATATATACATTTTAAAGTAATAACTAGAATTATGACTTATAACATTATACCAGAACATATAAGATTTTTAGAAATTTCATGTAATGTCTGAAACATTTATATTAACATATTTGCATACAAATAACCTAAAGAAAGTTTAGTATTAGTTTTTTTTTTTTTTTTTTATACTGCAGGTTCTTATTAGTCATCAATTTTATGCACATCAGTGTATACATGTCAATCCCAATCACCCAATTCGGCACACCACCATCCCCACCCCTCCGTGGTTTTCCCCCCTTGGTGTCCATACGTTTGTTCTCTACATCTGTGTCTCAACTTCTGCCCTGCAAACCGGTTCATCTGTACCATTTTTCTAGGTTCCACATACATGCGTTAATATACGATATTTGTTTTTCTCTATCTGTCATACTTCACTCTGTATGACAGTCTCTAGGTCCATCCATGTCTCAACAAATGACTCAATTTCGTTCATTTTTATGGCTGAGTAATATTCCATTGTATATATGTACCACATCTTCTTTATCCATTCATCTGTCGATGGGCATTTAGGTTGCTTCCGTGACCAGGCTATTGTAAATAGTGCTGCAATGAACATTGGAGTACATGTGTCTTTTTGAACTATGGTTTTCTCTGGGTATATGCCCAGTAGTGGGATTGCTGAATCATATGGTAATTCTGTTTTTAGTTTTTTAAGGAACCTCCATACTGTTCTCCATAGTGGCTGTATCAATTTACATTCCCACCAACAGTGCAAGGGGGTTCCCTTTTCTCCACACCCTCTCCAGCATTTGTTGTTTATAGATTTTCTGGTGATGCCCATTCTAACTGGTGTGAGGTGATACCTCATTGCACTTTTGATTTGCATTTCTCTAATGATTAGTGATGTTGAGCAGCTTTTCATGTGCTTCTTGGCCATCTATATGTCTTCTTTGTAGAAATGTCTGTTTAGGTCTTCTGCCCATTTTTTGATTGGGTTGTTTGTTTTTCTAATATTGAGCTGCATGAGCTGTTTATATAATTTGGAGATTAATCCTTTGTCCGTTGATTCTTTTCGCAAATATATTCTCCCATTCTGAGGGTTGTCTTTTCGTCTTGTTTATGGTTTCCTTTGCTGTGCAAAAGCTTTGCAGTTTCATTAGGTCCCATTTGTTTATTTTTGCTTTTATTTCCATTACTCTAGGAGGTGGATCAAAAAAGATCTTGCTGTGATTTATGTCAGAGTGTTCTTCCTATGTTTTCTTCTAATAGTTTTATAGTGTCCAGTCTTACATTTAGGTCTCAAATCCATTTGAGTTTATTTTTGTATAAGGTGTTAGGGAGTGTTCTAATTTCATTCTTTTACATGTAGCTGTCCAGTTTTCCTAGCACCACTAATTGAAGAGACTGTCTTTTCTCCATTGTATATCCTGGCCTCCTTTGTCATAGATTAGTTGACCATAGGTGTGTGGGTTTATCTCTGGGCTTTCTATCTTGTTCCATTGATCTATGTTTCTGTTTTTGTGCCAGTATCATATTGTCTTGATTAGTGTAGCTTTGTAGTATAGTCTGAAGTCAGGGAGTCTGATTCCTCCAGCTCTGTTTTTTTCCCTCCTGACTGCTTTGGCTATTCGGCGTCTTTTTTGTCTCCATACAGATTTTTAAGATTTTTTTGTTCTAGTTCTGTGAAAAATGCCACTGGTATTTTGATAGGGATTGCGTTGAATCTGTAGATTGCTTTGGGTAGTATAGTCATTTTCACAATATTGATTCTTCCAACCCAAGAACATGGTATATCTCTCCATCTGTTGGTATCATTTTTAATTTCTTTCATCAATGTCTTATAGTTTTCTGCATACAGGTCTTTTGTCTCCCTAGGTAGGTTTATTCCTAGGTATTTTATTCTTTTTGTTGCAGTGGTAAATGGGAATGTTTCCTTAATTTCTCTTTCAGATTTTTCATCATTAGTGTATAAGAATGCAAGAGATTTCTGTGCATTAATTTTGTATCCTGCAACTTTACCAAATTCATTGATTAGCTCTAGTAGTTTTCTGGTGGCATCTTTAGGATTCTCTATGTATAGTATCATGTCATCTGCAAACAGTGACAGCTTTACTTCTTCTTTTCCAATTTGGAGTCGTTTTATTTCTTTTTCTTCTCTGATTGCCATGGCTAGGACTTCCAAAACTATGTTGAATAATAGTGGTGAGAGTGGACATCCTTGTCTTGCTCCTGATCTTAGTGGAAATGCTTTCAGATTTTCATGATTGAGAATGATGTTTCCTGTGGGTTTGTCGTATATGACCTTTATTATGTTGAGGGAGGTTCCCTCTATGCCCACTTTCTGGAGAGTTTTTATCATAAATGGGTGTTGAATTTTGTCAAAAGCTTTTTCTGCGTCTATTGAGATGATCATATGGTTTTTATTCTTCAATTTGTTAATATGGTGTAGCACATTGATTGATTTGTGTATATTGAAGAATCTTTGCATCCCTGGGATAAATCCCACTTGATCATGGTCTATGATCCTTTTAATGTGTTGTTGGATTCTGTTTGCTAGTATTTTGTTGAGCATTTTTGCATCTATATTCATCAGTGATGTTGGTCTGTAATTTTCTTTTTTTGTTGTATCTTTGTCTGGTTTTGGTATCAGGGTGATGGTGGCCTCATAGAATGAGTTTGGGAGTGTTCCTTCCTCCTCAATTTTTTGGAAGAGTTTGAGAAGGATGGGTGTTAGCTCTTCTCTAAATTGTGCAGTTGATCTTTTAACTCAGATTGGAGAAGAAAAGATTTACAAACAATATACATTTATGGTATCTTTTATATTTACCTCTGTAGTTACCTTTACCTGTGTCCTTTTTTCTTCTTGTGGATTCAATTTATGGTCTAGTGTCCTTTCATTTAAGTCTGAAGGACTGACTCTTTAGTATTTCTTGTAAGGTAGGTCTGCTTATGGCCAATTCTCTGTTTTTGTTAATTTGGGAGTGTTTTAATTTCCCCTTCATTTTTGAAGAATAGTTTTGCTGGATATAGAATTCTTGACAGTCTTTCAGCACTTGAAAATGTCATACCACTGCCTTCTGTCCTCCCTAGTTTCTGATGAGAAATCAGCTGTTAGTTTTACTGAGAATATTTTGAATGTGATAGTTTCTTCTCTCTGCTGTTTTCAAGATATCCTCTTTGACTTTTCTTTGACAGTTTGATTATAATGCAACTTAGTGTGGATCTCTTTATTCTACTTGGAGTCCATTGAGCTCCATGGATGTGTAAATTATCGTTTTTAGCTATTTCTTCAAATATTCTTTCTACTCTTTTCTGTCTCTTCTCTCCTTCTGGGAGTCTCATATGTGTATATTGGTAGGCTTGATGGTATTCCACAGGTCTCTGAAATTCTACTTATTTTTCCTCATTCTTTTTTTTTTTTTTTTGCCTGTCGCTCTCTTACTTTATTTTTTTATTTTTATTTTTTACATCTTTATTGGAGTTTAATTGCTTTACAATGGTGTGTTAGTTTCTGATTTATAACAAAGTGAATCAGTTATACATATACATATGTTCCCATATCTCTTCCCTCTTGCATCTCCCTCCCTCCCGCTCTCCCTATCCCACCCCTCCAGGCAGTCACAAAGCACAGAGCTGATCTCCCTCTACTATGCAGCTGCTTCCCACTAGTGATCTACCTTATGTTTGGTAGTGTATATATGTCCATGCCTCTATCTTGCTTTGTCACAGCTTACCCTTCCCCCTCCTCATATCCTCAAGTCCATTCTCTACTAGGTCTGTGTCTTTATTCCTGTCTTACCCCTAGGTTCTTCATGACATTTTTTTTCCTTAAATTCCATATATATGTGTTAGCATACGGTATTTGTCTTTCTCTTTCTGACTTACTTCATTCTGTATGACAGACTCTAGGTCTATCCACCTCATTACAAATAGCTCAATTTTGTTTCTTTTTATGGCTGAGTAATATTCCATTGTATATATGTACCACATCTTCTTTATCCATTCATCCAATGATGGACACTTAGATTGCTTCCATGTCCTGGCTATTGTAAATAAAGCTGAAATGAACATTTTGGTGCATGACTCTTTTTGAATTATGGTTTTCTCAGGGTATATGCCCAGTAGTGGGATTGCTGGGTCATATGGTAGTTGTATTTGTAGTTTTTTAAGGAACCTCCATACTGTTCTCCACAGTGGCTGTATCAATTTACATTCCCACCAACAGTGCAAGAGTGTTCCCCTTTCTCCACACCCTCTCCAGCATTTATTGTTTCTAGATTTTTTGATGATGGCCATTCTGACTGGTGTGAGATGATATCTCATTGTAGTTTTGATTTGCATTTCTCTAATGATTAATGAAGTTGAGCATTCTTTCATGTGTTTGTTGGCAGTCTGTATATCTTCTTTGGAGAAATATCTATTTAGGTCTTCTGCCCATTTTTGGATTAGGTTTTTGTTTTTGTGTTATTGAGCTGCATGAGCTGCTTATAAATTTTGGAGATGAATCCTTTGTCAGTTGCTTCATTTGCAAAAATTTTCTCCCATTCTGAGGGTTGTCTTTTGGTCTTGTTTATGGTTTACTTTGCTGTGCAAAAGCTTTGAAGTTTCATTAGGTCCCATTTGTTTATTTTTGGTTTTATTTCCATTTCTCTAGGAAGTGGGTCAAAAAGGATCTTGCTGTGTTTTATGTCATAGAGTGTTCTGCGTATGTTTTCCTCTAAGAGTTTGATAGTTTCTGGCCTTACATTTAGGTCTTTAATCCATTTTGAGCTTATTTTTGTGTATGGTGTTAGGGAGTGATCTAATCTCATACTTTTACATGTAGCTGTCCAGTTTTCCCAGCACCACTTACTGAAGAGGCTGTCCTTTCTCCAGTGTACATTCCTGCCTCCTTTATCAAAGATAAGGTGACCATATGTGCGTGGGTTTATCTCTGGGCTTTCTATCCTGTTCCATTGATCTATATTTCTGTTTTTGTGCCAGTACCATACTGTCTTGATTACTGTAGCTTTGTAGTATAGTCTGAACTCAGGGAGCCTGATTCCTCCAGCTCCATTTTTCTTTCTCAAGATTGCTTTGGCTATTAGGGGTCTTTTGATTTTCCATACAAATTGTGAAATTTTTTGTTCTAGTTCTGTGAAAAACGCCAGTGGTAGTTTTGATAAGGATTGCATTGAATCTGTAGATTGCTTTGGGTAGTAGAGTCAATTTCACAATGTTGATTCTTCCAATCCAAGAACATGGTATATCTCTCTATCTGTTTGTATCATCTTTAATTTCTTTCATCAGTGTCTTATAGTTTTCTGCATACAGGTCTTTTGTCTCCTTAGGTAAGTTTATTCCTAGGTATTTTATTCTTTTTGTTGCAATGGTAAATGGGAGTGTTTCCTTAATTTCACTTTCAGATTTTTCATCATTAGTGTATAGGAATGCCAGAGATTTCTGTGCATTAATTTTGTATCCTGCTACTTTACCCAATTCATTGATTAGCTCTAGTAGTTTTCTGGTAGCATCTTTAGGATTTTCTGTGTATAGTATCATATCATCTGCAAACAGTGACAGCTTTACTTCTTCTTTTCTCATTTGGATTCCTTTTATTTCATATAATCATTTTCACAATGTTGATTCTTCCAATCCAAGAACATGGTATCTTTCCATCTACTTGTATCATCTTTGATTTCTTTCATCAGTGTCTTATAATTTTCTGCATACAGGTCTTTTGTCTCCTTAGGTAGGTTTATTCCTAGATATTTTATTCCTCATTCTTTTTTCATTCAATTCCTCAGACCAATTTCAATCAACATAACTTCAAGTTCACTGATCATTTCTTCTGCTAGTTCAAATATGCTGTTAAGCCCCTTTAGTGAAATTTCATTTCAGTTATTTTACTTTACAAAGCCAGAATTTCTATTTGTTTTTTAAAATAATTTCTATTTTTTTATATTCTCTAGTTTATGAGACATTTTTTCATACTTTAGTTCTTTAGACATGGCTTCCTTTGGTTCTTTGAACGTATTCATAATAGTTGATATAAAGTCTTTTACTAGAAAGACCAACATCCATGCTTCCTCAGGACAGTTTCTATTGACAGTTTGTGTGTGTGTGTGTGTGTGTGTGTATGTGTATGGACCATACTTTCTTAGCATGTAGTATAATTATTTTTGTTAAAGCTAGGCATTTATAATAATATAATGTGGCAACTTTGGAAATCAAATCCCTCCTCCCCCAGAGTTTATTGTTGCTGTTTGCTTACTTAGTGACTTTCCTGAACGAATTCTGTGAAGTCTGTATTCTTTGTTTTATGTGGCCACTAAAGTCTCTGCTTAGTTAGCTTAATGATCACATAATGTTTGGACAGATATTTCCTTAAATGTTTTGCCAATAATTTTCCAAGCCTTGGCTGAGTGACTCAGTTTGTGTGTTGGGCACACTTTTAATACAGTCAGACAGTTTACAATTCTGCCTTAGCCTTCACCTCTTGCTTGCACAGAACCTCAAGTTCAGAGGTGGTAAATTATGGACTTCTTAGGTCTTTTCTGGATATGTGCATTGCTCTGTGTGTGCATGTAGCTTTCTGGATTCCAGGAATATGTTGTAGCTTTTCAAAGCCCCTTATGGATATCTTATTTCCCAGATTTTCCTTTTATGTCTTTTTAATTGATTTATAATTAATGTACAATATTATATTAGTTTCAGATGTACAACATAGTGATTCAATATTTTTATACATTGTGAAATGATTACCACAATAAGTCCAGGTACCATCTGTCACCATACAAAGTTGTTACAATATTACTGACTATATTGCCTATGATTATGTTATATCCTCATAACTTATTTATTTTATAGCTGGAAGCTTATACCTCTTAATCCCCTTCTCCTATTTTGTTCATCCCTTCATCCCCCTCCCCTCTGACAACCAGCAATTTGTTGTCTGTATCTATGATTCTGTTTTATTTTGTTTGTTCATTGGTTTTGTCTTTAGAATTCCACATATAAGTGAAATCATACAGTATTTGTTTTTCTCTGTCTGACTTATTCCATTTAGCACTAGAATAATACCCTCCAGGTCCATCCATGTTGCCACAAATGGCAAGGTTTCATTTCATATATATCTCACATCTTTTTTATCCATTTGTCTATCAATGGACACATGTTGCTTTCATATCTGGCTGTTATAAATAGTGCTGCAATTAACATAGGGGTACATATATCTTTTCAAATTAAAGTTTTTTGTTTTCTTCTGATAAATACCCAGAAGTAGAATTGCTGGATTGTATGGTAGTTCTATTTTTATTTTTGGGAAACCTCCGTATCATTTTCCATAGTGACTGCACCAATTTACATTTCTACCAACAGTGCACAAGTGTTTCCTATTCTCCACATCCTTGGCAACACTTGCTGTTTCTTGCTTTTTGTTTGTTTTAAGAAGATGTTGGGGGTAGGAGTTTATTAATTAATTTATTTATTTTTGCTGTGTTGGGTCTTTGTTTCTGTGTGAGGGCTTTCTCTAGTTGTAGCAAGCAGGGGCCACTCTTCATCGCAGTGCACGGGCCTCTCACTATTGCGGCCTCTCTTGTTGCGGAGCACAGGCTCCAGATGCGCAGGCTCAGTAGTTGTGGCTCATGGGCCTAGTTGCTCCGCGGCATGTGGGATCCTCCCAGACCAGGGCTCGAACCCATGTCCCCTGCATTAGCAGGCAGATTCTCAACCACTGTGCCACCAGGGAAGCCCCTGTTTGGTTTTTTTTGATAACAGCCATTCTGATATGTGTGAGGTGGTATCTTAGTGTAGTTTTTATTTGTATTTACCTGATGATTAGTGATACTGAGCAACTTTTTCATGTGCCTGTTGGCCATCTGTATGTTTTCTTTGGAAAAATGTCTATTCAGGTCCTCTGCTCATTTTTTAATTGGGTTGCTTGTTTTTTGATATTGAGTTGTATGAGTTCTTTATATATGTTAGATATCAACCTATTATTGGATATATCATTTGCAAATAGCTTCTTTTACTCAGTAGGTTGCCTTTTCTTTTTCTTGGCAGTTTCCATCACTATGCAAAAGCTTATTAGTCTGATGTAGTCCCATTTGTTTGTTTTTACTTTTGTTTCCCTTGGCTGAGGAGACATATCCAAAAAAATATTGTTAAGACTAATGTCAAAGAGCTTACTGCCTATGTTTTATCATAGGAGTTTTATGGTTTCAGATCTTACATTGAAGTCTTAAATCCATTTTGAGTTTATTTTTGTGTGTATATGGTTGTCTAGAAAGTGTTCTAGTTTCATTCTTTTGCATGTAGCTGACCAGCGAGCAGGGGCTACTCTTCGTTGTGGTGTGCAGGCTTCTTATTGCGGTGGCTTCTCTTTGTTGTGGATCATGGGCTCTAGGCACGTGGGCTTCAGTAGTTGTGACACATGGGCTCAGTAGTTGTGGCTCACAGGCTCTAGAGTACAGGCTCAGTAGTTTTGGTACCTGGGCTTAGTTGCTCCATGGCAGTGGGATCTTCCCGGACCAGGGCTCAAACCCATGCCCCCTGCATTGGCAGGCAGTTTCTTAACCACTGCACCACCAGGGAAGCCCCTGCAATAGATTTCTGTATATTAATCTTATATTCTACAACTTTACTGAGTTCATTTATTAGTTCTAATAGTTTTTTTTGTGTGTGTGTGCGTGTATGTGTGTAGTCTTTAGGGTTTTCCATATACAGTATAATGTCATCTGCAGATAGTGACAGTTTAACATCTTCCTTTCCAATTTAGATGCCCTTTATTTTTTTTCTTGCCTAATTACTGTGGCTAGGACTTCCAATACTATGTTGAATAAAAGTGGTGAAAATGGGCTTCCTTGTCTTGTTCCTGATATTACAGGAAAAGCTTTCATCTTTTCAACGTTGACTATGATGTTAACTGTGGATTTGTCATATATGACCTTCATTGTGCTGAGGTATGTTCCCTCTATACTGACTCTGTTGAGCGTTTTTATCAGGTGTATCACTTTGATTGATTCGTGGATGTTAAACCATTCTTACATCTCTGGAATGAATCCCTCTTGATCATGGTGTATGATCCTTTTAATGTGTTGTTGAATTAGATTTGGTAATATTTTGTTAAGGATGTTTGCATCTATGTTTATTAGGGATATTGGCCTGCAATTTTTGTGTGTGTGTGATGTCTTTCACTGGCTTTGGTATCAGGGTAATGCTGGCTTTGCAAAATAAATTTGGAAATGTTCTTTCCTCTTCAATTTTTTGGAATAATTTGAGAAAGATAGGTATTAACTCTTCTTTAAATGTTTGGTAGAATTCACCTGTGAAGCTATCTAGACCCAACTTCTGCTTTTGGGGAGTTTTAAAATTACTGATTCAATTTTACTGGTAATTGGTCTATTTAGATTTTATATTTCTTCAGTCTTGGAAGATTATGTTTCTAGAAATGTGTCCATTTCTTCTAAGTTGTCTAATTTGTTGGCACGTAATTGTTCATAGTATTTTCCTATGACCTGTTGTATATCTGTGCTGTTGATTGTAATTTCTCCTCTTTCATTTCTGATTTTACTTATTTGGGGTCTCTCTCTTTTTTTCTTGATAACTCTGGCTAAATGTTGTCAATTTTGTTTATCTTTTCAAAGAACCAACTTTCAATTTCAATGACCTTTTCTGGGTTTTTTTGTCTCCATTTCATTTATTTCCACCTGATCTTCATTATTTTCTTTCTTCTACTAACTTTAGGCTTTGCTTTTTCTTCATTTTCTAGTTCCTTTAAATGTACATCTAGATTGTTTAATTGAGATCTTTCTTGTTTCTTGAAGTAGGCCTGTATTGCTATACATTTCCCTGTTAGGATGCTCTTGATACATCCCATAGATTTTGGAAATTTCTATTTCCATTTGTCTCAAGGTATTCTTTAATTTCCTCTTTGATTTCTTCAGTGACCCATTAGTTGTTTAGTAGCATGTGGTTTTATCGCCATGTGTTTGTGCTTTTTCAGTTTTCTTCTTACAGTTGATTTCTAAGTTTCATACCATTGTGGTTGGAAAAGATCTTAAATTTATTGAGATTGCATGTTAGGCCACTTGTTTTGTGGCCTAACATGTGATCTGTCTGGAGAATGGTCCATGTGCACTTGGAAGGAATGTGTGTTCTGCTGCTTTTGGATGGAATCTTCCATATATATCTAGGAAGTCTATCTGATCCAATGTGTCCTTATTAATTTTCTGTCTGTGATCTAGCCATTGATGTACATGGGGTATTAAAGTCCCTTGCTATTATTGTATTGCTGTCTATTTCAACCTTTATTTCTGTTAATATTTGCTTTACATAGTTAAGTGCTCCTATGTTGGGTGCATAAATGTTTACAAATGCTGTATCCTTTTGTTAGACTGAACCCTTTATCATTACATAATGCCCTTGTCTTTTGTTATAGTCTTTGTTTTAAAGTCTATTTTGTCTGATATGAGTGTTGCTGCCTCAGCTTTCTTTTTTGTTCCATTTGCATGGAATACCTTTTTCCATCCTTTTACTTTCAGTCTATGTGTGCCTTTAGATCTGTGGTGAGTCTCTTATAGGCAGCATATAGATGGGTCTTATTTTTTTATCCATTTAGCTACCCTATGTCTTTTGATTGGAGCATTTACTCCATTTACATTTAAATAAATTATCGATACGTATGTACTTATTGCCATTTTGTTAATTGTATTCTGGTTGTTTTTGTAGGTCTTCTCAGTTCCTGTCTTCTTCTCTTGGTTTCTTCCCTTGTAGTTTGATGAATTATTTTAGTGTAGTGCTCGGAGTCTTTCTCTTTATTTTTTGTGTATGCATTGTAAGTTTTTGGTTTGTGGTTACCATGAGGTTTATATATATAGACCTGTATATATAGCCATTGATTTTAAGCTGATAGTCACTTAAGTTTGAAAGCATTTTAAAAGCACTACATTTTACCAACCCCCACCAATGTTTTTTGATGTCATATTTTACATCTTATAATTTTGTGTGTCCTCTGACTGGTTATTGTAGTTATAGTTGATTGTACTACTTCTGTCTTTTAAACCTCATACTAGCTTTTAAGTGGGTGGTCCACTGTCTTTACTATATATTTACCTTTACCAGTGAGATTTTTTTCTTTCATATATCTTCTTGTTTCTAGTTGTGGCCTTTCTTTTCTGCTTAAAAAAGACCCTTTAACATTTTTTGTAAGGCTGGTTTAGTGGTGATGAACTCCTTTAGTTTTTACTTATGTGGGAAACTCTTTATTTCTCCTTCAAATCTAAATGACAACCTTGCCAGATAGATTATTCTAGGTTTTAAGTTTTTTTTTTCTTTCTTTCAGCCCTTTAAATATATCCTTTCACTCCTTTCTGGCCTATAAAGTTTCTGCTGAAAAATCAGCTAAAAATTGTATAGGGCTTCCCTTGTATGTGATTTATCTTTAATTTTGCCATTTTAATTATAATATGTCTTGGTGTGGGTCTCTTTGGGTTCTTCTTGGTTGAAACTCTTTATACTTTCTTACCTGAATGTCTGTTTCCTTCCCTAGGTTAGGGCAATTTTCTGCCATTATTTCTTCAAATAAGTTTTCTGTCCCTTTCTCTCTCTTCTCCTTCTGAGACCTTTATAATGCAAATGTTAGTATGCTTGATGTTGTCTCAGAGGCCCCTTAAACTCTTCTCATTAAAACAAATCTTTTCTTTTTGCTGTTCTGATTGGGTGATATCCACCATTTCATCATCCAGATTTCTTATTCATTGTTCTGTATCATCTAATCTGCTGTTGCTTCCGTCTAGTATATTTTCATTTCAGATATTGTATTCTTCAGTTCCGATTGATTTTTACTTACATTTTCTAAGTCTTTGCAGCCGTTCTCATTGAGTTCCTCCATTCTGCTCCCAAGTTCAGTGAGCATCCTTATGACCATTTCTTTGAACTCTTTATCATGTAAATTACTTATTTCCATTTCATTAGGGGTTTTTTCCTGGTGTTTTATTTTATTCTTTCATTCGGTACTCATTCCACTGTCTCCTCATTTTGTTTGACTTTTGGTGTTTGTTTCTATGAATTAGGTGAAACACTACTTCTCCCAGTCTTGAAGAAGTGGTTTGTGTGGGAGAGTCCCCTGTGTAGACTGCTTGGGCTTTTTCACTTTGTCAGGCTGGCTGTAGCTGGAACAGGTGCAGGCCAGGGGCAGTCCCTGGGAGTGCCGTGCTGAGGTTGCCTTGGTGGAGCTGGAGTGGGCATGGCCTGGAGGCAGTCTTGGGGAGCATCACGTCAAGGCAGCCATGGCAGGACAGCTGGAGCTGGAGTGGATGCAAGCTACAGGGAGTCTAGGGAGAAATCCAACAATGGTGCTTGCTAGTGCCTCTGACCCTGAAGAGGACTTCAGCAGTTCACTACCCATTTGACAGAAGCCCTAAAGTTAGTAAATGGATTTCCTTGCCGTATAGTCTAGGTACCCTTTAAACTGCTGTTTTTCACTGTTTCCCAGAGTGAGCAAGTCTGTGCTAAAGCTCCTCAGCAATATCCCTCCCTACTGCAGGTCAGTGTGTTGGGGGTGGGGTTCCCATGGATACTGTGTCTGCATTGTTCTTACCATTTCTACATGGTCCTTCTATGTGTAGAAGCTGTTCAATCAGGCCTTGGGTCTTCTTTAGGAGGAATTCCTCTGTATGTAGGTATAGATTTGGTGTTTCTGTGGAAGGAGGTGAGCTCACAGTCTTCTTATACTGCCATCTTGCACCCCTTCCTTCCTTTGACTTTTTTCAGGTCAACTTCTTTTATCAACATTACAGGCAGCCATTGTGTTAAATGAGGGTCAATTGATACTTTTTGACAAATGGCTCAGGTAAAAGTTTGTTCTCATTGAGCAAGCCCTGAATCAAGTTGTATAAAGATGAGCTTTGAAAATGGGGGTTACTATGGAAACAGCTAGACATGGCCAATAGCAACAGTTCTCTGGAGTTGGGGCTTTTGGGCAGCTTCAAACATGTCAGCCTTCTCCAGTGGCTGCAAAGCTGCTGTTTTTCACAGCTACCATGATTATGAGGTTGTTGGTTTTCAAGACTACCATGGAGATGGGAGAGGAGGATGAGAATAGAGCAAAGTAACAACTCACTGTTTTTATTAAGCCTCAGCCATTTTGCTTGAATAAATGATCTTCAGATTGTTGCAAATCTTTGGTTAATCTCCAGAGTTCTGAAAAAGTTGATTTTGACTTTTTTCCCTGGTTTTCTTGTTGCTTTTAAAATGGAGGAGCAGATTTTCAGAGGTCCTTACTTCATCATTCTGGAAGTCAGTCTCTTCCAGATGCATTTTAAATACTCATGATTTTTCTCTTTTACTTATTTAGTATTTTGAATTACAATGACAGATTTCCTTTGAATTCCTAGGGGAAAATTCATATAATCATGATGTATAATTTTTAAATATATTTTTTTGAATTCAGGTTGGTTAATATTTCACTTAGGACTGTTTGCATCTGTTATTTGTAGAGGTACTGGGCCAACATTTTTATTTTCTTGTTCCAATCTTATCCAGTTTCGAAAGTTTGATTATATTGGGTTGGCCAAAAGGTTCATTCATCTTTCTCCATAAGATGGCTCTAGTAGCACTTAGCTGTCTTTAACTTCATTCGAAACAATTTTGTTAGATTGTGTATGACAGCTGTCATATCAGTGTGCACTTAAAAAAAGACATCAAAATAGGTGAATTTTTGTGTAGCCATTTTAATATTGAAGATGGAAGACAAAAAGCAACATTTTTGGTATATTATGCTTTATTATTTCAAGAAAGGTAAAAAAGCAACTGAAACGCAAAAAAAGATTTGTGCATTGTATGGAGAAGGTGCTGTGACTGATCGAACGTGTCAAAAGTGGTTTGTGAAGTTTTGTGCTGGAAATTTCTCACTGGATGATGCTCCACAGTCAGGTAGACCAGTTGAAGTTGATAGCGATCAAATTGAGACATTAGTTGAGAACAATCAACATCATATCATGCGGGAGATAGCTGACATACTCAAAATATCTAAATCAAGCACTGGAAATCATTTATACCAGCTTGGTTCTGTTCATCACTTTGATGTTTGGGTTCCACATAAGTTAAGCAAAAAAAACCCTCTTGACGATATTTCCGCATGCAATTCTCTACTTAAGCGTAATGAAAACGTTCCTTTTTTAAAACAAATTGTGGATACTGTACAATAACGTGGCATGGAAGAGATCATGGGGCAAGCGAAATGAACCACCACCAACCACACCAAAGGCCAGTCTTCATCCAAAGAAGGTGATGTTGTGTATATGGTGGGATTGGAAGGGAGTCCTCGATTATGAGCTCCTTCCGGTAAACCAAACGATTAATTCCAACAAGTACTGCTCCTAATTAGACCAACTGAAAGCAGCAGTCAACGAAAAGCATCCAGAATTAGTCAACAGAAAATGCATAATCTTCCATCAGGATAACACAAGACCACGTGTTTCTTTGATGACAAGGCAAAAACTGTTACAGCTTTGGCTGGGAAATTATGATTCATCTGCCGTATTCACCATACATTGCACCTTTGGATTTCCATTTATTTAGGTCTTTAAAAAATTCTCTTAATGGAAAAAATATCAATCCCCTGGAAGACTGTAAAAGGCACCTGGAACAGTTCTTTGCTCAAAAAGATAAAAAGTTTTGGGAAGATGAAATTATGAAGTTGCCTCAAAAAAATGGTAGAGGGTAGTGGAACAAAACAGTGAACATGTTGTTCAATAAAGTACTTGGTGAAAATGAAAAATGTGCCTTCTATTTTTACTTAAAAGCCAAAGGCACTTTTTGGCCAGCCCAATATTACTGTTAGAAAATGAGTTAGACTGCTTTATCTCATTTTCTGTATTTTTTGAAAAAACTTGTATAAGATATAGATGATCTGTTCCTTGAAGGTTTGGCAAAATGTACCTATAAGTTCAACTGAACTGGGCAGTATTTGGGGAAATATGTTAATGTCCTTAATGGTTTTCATGAAATTTAGGTTTATTTCTCATTCTTTTGTAACGTTTTACTTTTTCCCTCCCTTTTTTATTGCTCTCTGATCCTCCTTCATGGAGACCTAGTTTTTGCATCTGAGCAAATGTCACACAAAAATTTCTGATGATGTCTTCTGCTTCCTACAGAGGATTATTTTCAGAAAATTCCTTTTTCTTTTCATTTTTAGGATGATGGACTTCTTCCCTTCTTCTGCATTATTCTTTTTACAGTCCTCATTGTGTGTGTGTGTGTGTGTGCATGTGTGTGTGTGTGTATGTGTGTGATTTACTCATTTTCAAATGAGAGAGTTATCCATATGGAAGTTTTTACAAAAGAGAGATGGCATGGCTTCTCCTTCTTCTGTCTTCTGTGCCAAATCCCTTCATAGTTCTACAGTTTGTTGCATGCAATTTTGAGCCCAATTCTAAGTATTTATTCAGAATTCATGTAGTGTGACTTTGCTCACCAGAGGTGCTATCTTCTGTTCTCTCTTTCAAGTTTTCTAATGTTCTGAAACAATGGAATAAATGAAAAATTGTAGTTCCCCAAATGAACTGTACTGTACCAGGCCTCTTTCTTTTTTGCACCTCCATATAATCCTTTTCTTGAGAAGAATTTCCATTTCAGCATATAATCCTGTTAGTTTTTCTTTTTTTGTGAAACACTACTCCCCCTTTTAACTCTCCCTGTTCCTAGAAGTACCTCCTTTGAATGAATGTAGAAAGAAGAGAGGGTTGAAAGAAAAGTCATAAAATAGGAATATCATGATATCAGAAGGATGGATGCTCAACAATCTGGTTGGCCCTGATCCTAGTTTTCTGAGGCAGGGAGGAGATTGTGAATGAGAGACAAGTGTCTTCACATTTTATTTCATGTTGTTTGAACTTTTAAGAACTATTATGTTGTTGTAAAGCAAAAGGAAGTCACCAGTTGTTTTTTCTCAATCCAGCTCCATAGGTCTTATAGATAATGAAAATTCCTCCCAGATTCTGGCATCCAGCTTGTCTGCATGTCTCAGTTTTCAGAGTTGTTTTTAATTTTGGACTTATCCTCCTTTTTGGTAATTTAACTGGGCTGCTAGAAGTAACTGCATCAAGGATTGCTAATTTGATTCCATTTTAAAAAGGAATTCCATTGCAAATGAATTTAAAAATATTTTTCAAGTTATATTAGGAATAGTTGAAGTTCACTTTGAAGTTGTTTTAATTTACAAATTAACCTATGAAGGATTTTCATTTCTGTTATATTTATATTTATTTTTCTATTCACAATTTAGCATAAATTTTGCATTCCTTTAAAACATCTCTATTCTACATTTTCATTGTTGGAATTAATAAATTGTTTTTAATTTTAATTTCTGACTACTTTTAATGATATGGAAATGGTGTAGAGCAATACTATGGATTTATATATTTATATTATCACTGACTATTTTGCTAAACTCTTTTAATAACTTTGATAATTTTACAGCTGATTTAAAAATATTGGTATACAATGATACTTCTGAAATTAACATTTTCTTTTTTTCTCTCTAATCTAAAATTATTTCCTTAAGTGTCATTGCATTTGTAAGAATCTGAAATGCAGTATTAATTAGTAAACAATGACAATGGGCATTTGCACTTTGTTTCTGTTGTTAATGAGAACATATTTAATATTTTCCTCCTTTATGTAGAAAGCTAGTTCATGGGTTTAAGTAGATCCTCCTTTCAATATCTTTTCACATAGTAAGGATTTAATAGCATTTTTATGAGGTTATAATGAAATATCTTTCTATTCCGGTATTTTCTGTTTAAGTAAATAAATTCTGATTTTTTTTTTGAAAACCCTTTGAGCATATGTTTAAGTATGGGTTTTTATTGTTTTGTTTTTTAATTTAATTTAATTTATTTTAAATTTTATTTTATTTTTATACAGCAGGTTCTTATTAGTTATCTATTTTACACATATCAGTGTATATATGTCAATCCCAATCTCCCAATTCATACCACCACCACCACCCCACCGCCACTTTCCCCCCTTGGTGTCCATACATTTGTTCTCTACATCTGTGTCTCTATTTCTGCCCTACAAACTGGTTCATCTGTACCATTTTTCTAGGTTCCACATATATGCGTTAATATACGATATTTATTTTTCTCTTTCTGACTTACTTCACTCTGTATGACAGTCTCTAGGTCCATCCACGTCTCTATAAATGACCCAATTTTGTTCCTTTTTATGCCTGAGTAATATTCCATTGTATATATGTACCACATCTTCTTTATCCATTCATCTGTCGATGGGCATTTAGGTTGCTTCCATGACCTGTAAATAGTGCTGCAATGAACATTGGGGTGCATGTGTCTTTTTGAATTATGGTTTTCTCTGGGTATATGCCCAGTAGTGGGATTGCTGAATCATATGGTAATTATATTTTTAGTTTTTCAAGGAACCTCCACACTGTTCTCCATAATGGCTATATCGATTTACATTCCCACCAACAGTGCAAGGGGGTTCCCTTTTCTCCACACCCTCTCCAGCATTTGTTGTTTGTAGATTTTCTGATGATGCCCATTCTAACTGGTGTGAGGTGATACCTCATGGTAGTTTTGATTTGCATTTCTCTAATAATTAGTGATGTTGAGCAGCTTTTCATGTGCTTCTTGGCCATCTGTTTGTCTTCTTTGGAGAAATGTCTATTTAGGTCTTCTGCCCATTTTTGGATTGAGTTTTTTTTTTTTTAATATTGAGCTGCATGAGCTGTTTATATATTTTAAGTACTTTTTTTTGGTTTGTTTATACTATTAATGTGATATATTGTTTTGGTAATTTTTCTTATGTTGAATATTCCTTAAATTTCTGTGACAAATCCCACTTGTTCATAGTGTATTATTTTTTAGTAAATAGCTGAATTCTCTCTGTTAATATTTTGTTTAACATTTTTACATGTTTATTAATAAATGAAATTGGCTTATAGTGGGGTGTTTTTGTACTATCTTTATCAGGTTTTATAGCCAAGATCAGAGTTTACTTATAGTTTTACCATTTTTGCTATGCTTGAAAGTGGTTTATAATAATTGATATTATTCCCTGATCATTTTATATAATTTATCTATGAACTCATATAATCCCTCTGCTTTCTTTGATATTATCTCCAATTTATTTTTCAGTTTTTGTTTATCATATTTTATAAAAATAAATTATTCATTATGTAGAATTCATTTTCATACAACTGTGTATTTACTCTATTTTGTATTTTGATTTTATATTCTTTCTCACTTCTATTTAATTTATTTGCAGTTTACTCTTGATTTACTTCTTGCTGTTGGTCTATCTGTTTTTAGCAAGTAGGATCATGGTTTCATTTTTCAATTACATTTCTGTTCAATTTTCCAACTTGGCTATTTAATTTTATTTTTCTCTTTTCTTTCCTTTTTTTTTTTTTTTTTTTGGTTTGAGTTGCCTTTTATCCTTTAAAATATTCAGCTGATTTTCTTTAACTTTTACAAAAAGGTGACTAACATCATGACTTTTTTCTCTGCAAGTTACTTTTGCTGCATTCAGTAGACACATTGAGTTTTCAAGGGCATCATTTTCTATATTGTCTGATATTGTCTTCTTAATTATTGTTCTATAAATACATTGTATTTATGGGATTTTTAAAATATTCAATGGTGTTCACATTCTTGCTATTAACTTCATAATAGCAATTTTTGTGGCTTGTTCTATATACAACTTTGTCAGAGCACCTAAAGTTTGTATGACTTGGGGATGGTAAGCTCTCTTCAAAAACTGTGGAGAGCAATGATGGATGAAGAGCCTATTTATCTCTCTCCTTTAGCTGATTTATTAAGGTCAAGGTCAATAACCTTGTTATTATTTTTTTCATAACCTTGTTATTAAAGTTAATGTGTGAAAAACAGAATTACCAATGTATCTCTGTGGGTTACACATACAATAAACTGTGGTAAATGGCTATATTATGCTGTAGGAGCTTTCATGTAAACCTCATTTTCTTAATTCTTTATTTCTGTACACCATTTCATAGTTTTACAGAGACATTTTCATAGATACTTTCATTTGATCCCCGTAAGAACCCTATGAAACAGGCAAGTAGGCATGTGGTGTTAATGTATTTTACACATGAGAGAATTAAGGCGTATGGAAGCCAATGCTTTACTCAAGTCAGTAGGTTAATTAGTGGAATATCTGGATGTAGAACTCAAATCTCTTGCCTCCTAGTCCTATGCTTATTGCACAATGTCACAGTGCTCCAAGTTGATCCTAAACTTAAACACTGCAGTGTGGATTCTTTTCTAGTAGTTGGCTACAAATGGTATATAATTTTAATAACATATGCTTATTTCCAGAGAAAGGGTTTTACTCTCATTCTATGCCAATGTTATTTTAATGTGTGACATTACATAGCAGGCTGCATACTCTTACATGAAAAAATTCTAGGAAAAAATGTTTGCCTGTATCTATTTTTGCAGATCTATTCTAATTTAAGGAATCATGATGATTGAAAACCCACACTTCAGAACAATTTAGAATAAAAATTTTTGTTACATCTTGACTTTTACCTCCTTTGAAGCCAATGTAATTCTAATGGAAATCTAGGGAGATATTTTAAATTTCCACCCTGAATTTCATGAATGAAGTCACAGGACAGGTGTGTGTTGGAATCCTATAATTTCCTTCCTGTCTCACGATACCAGAGAACTCATCAGTGGAGCTGCTTCTCAGGCATGAGACCTACTTTAACAATTGTAGCTGTAATAATACCTATTCATTCCTCTACTCAGCACTTCAAAGTTTACAAAGCCCATTTCCAGATGCTCTTTTTAAACTCCTATGTGAAAGATTGGTCAAGGGTTATTAGCCCCATTTTACAGATGAGAAAATAGACTCAGGGGTATGAAAGGTCCTGCCTAAATTCATAATGGGTGGAGTTCTGGCTTACACCCATGTCCTTTGGCTCACTGTTTGGGACCCTTTGTACCATGCCATACCTCCTTCAGTGTGGTCAATAGGGAGATCTCTTCGAGAACTGGAATGCTAAAGGTTTAAATTGTTCCAGACTATAGTAGCAAAGTCAGTGAGAACTTTGTAAGACTGAAGAACAGAAGGAAACAATTTTTTTACAAGATGTTATGAAATACCTTAGGATGAAAATGTAAAAGATTATGCAGTTCAATATCAGGACTTAAAAAACAAAAATGAGACACATGTATCTACCTGACTCTATTGGCATTATTTTGATAGGGAATAGTCCATTTTGATTTTTTTTGTATGTAATGTTTTTAGGTATCTATTGCATTACATCAGCTAATGTGTCCACATGCATAAACACATGCACACACATAAGATAGATGCATATGTACATGTACTCAGATATGCATGTGCTCGTATGTACTAAAGCACTTTCTGTTGCCATTCCCCAGCAGCCCAAGAGAATTAGAACTGCCTCTAAAACAGAGTCAGAAGCTCATCTCCTAGGCCATGTCCATAGGCAACATGAGCACAAAGACTGCCCTCCAGAGTTTTAGAAAAAATCTGGCCAGTTCCCTGGACAGGCAAATAAATCAGGGCGTACTCAGCTTTGTTTGCATGAGGGTGAAGTGATTTGCGGAGGTGTCTTTCTCACTTCTGAATTCAGTCCTAGGGCTGCAAAGTTATTTCTTTTCTTTTTAAACTTATTGCTATCCCTAGCTGTCTAGCTGGGTGCTTTTTTAAAGTGTACACTTGGCAACACTCTACTTCACAATAATAAATGACAGAGAGGAGGCCCTCCACTCTCGAAATCTTGGCTACACTAGCAGACAAAGACTGTCAACGATGTGCAAGTGCTTTTGTCATCGTTGTTGTACCATTGTAATAGGCGCCATTGTGTTCTTCTTCTGGTCTTTATGCCCATGAGATCATTGATGTGGCAATCCTGACAGCTACTCAGTTGTCCACTCAAACAGCTGATAAGGTCATTCTCTTGAAGGTCAGTAATGATCCCCTAATTACCAAATCCAGCTCCCTATTCTTAATCTCCATACTCCTGGAAGTCTCTGTTTCTCCAGAGGAAGCAAACTGTAACCAAGAGGAGGAACTTGGGTTTGGGAATGATGGAAAGTGAGAGGGAAAGCAAATCTCTAAAGAGCCCGTAATCTGAACCTTAAACATTATAAGGCAGAAAGCAAGGACTCCAGACCATGTCCCAAGGTGGAGAAAGAAGAATGTGACAAAGATTCCCTATTTAAAATCAGATACTCAGTAAGAGGAATGTGATTCCCAAAGCGTTGAGCACCAAAATTGTTAGCAGA
This sequence comes from Leucopleurus acutus, assembly GCF_964270905.1. Lineage (NCBI taxonomy): Eukaryota > Metazoa > Chordata > Mammalia > Artiodactyla > Delphinidae > Leucopleurus > Leucopleurus acutus. The sequence continues at coordinate 32,283,463 of NC_139150.1, forward strand.
AGTTTTTAGTTCCTTAATAAGAGTCTTTCCAAAGCATTCAATTTAATTTGCATGGAAACAACAACTCTCTTTTCATATTCATATTGGTTTGTGTAGTATTTAATTAAATTATGTATTACAGTGACAAATGCAACTGGCCTAAATAGGTGGCAGAAAAAACCCAGCTGGCTCTTCCTAAGCATACAGTTCATCTGGCGGAAGTACATGTAGGCAGGTGTCCTAGAGAGGCCTATCAGCCCTGAGTAGTCAGCATATATTACAATATGTCTTAGAGACGAAATAGAGAACACAGGCTACCTGGGTGAGCTGGTTAACAGATTGTAGTGATTGTCCTGTCAATCCTTATTGGTCTGTCTTGCTCCTGGCCTGTACCTCCTCCTGGAACCCTTTTCTTTTCACCTCTTGCTATGGGCAATCTTTGGTGGGCAGAAGACGGGGCCCCAGCAACATCCACATCCTAATCTCTGGAACCTGTTACTATGTTACCTTACATGGCAAAAGGGACTTTGCAGGTGTGATTAAGTTAAAGATCTTGAGATGGAGAGATTAATCCTAGATAAGCCAGGTAAGCTGATGTAATCACAGAGAACCTTTTCTAGCTGTGGTCAAAGGAATATAAAAAGAGATACTATATTGCTGGCTTTGCAGATGGATGAAGAGGGCCATGAGGGTGGTCTCTAGAAGCTGGAAAGGCGAGGAAGTGGATTTTCCCCTACGGCCTCCAGAAAGGAATGGAGTCCTGCTCACACCTTGATTTTAGCCCAGGGAGAGCCATGTTGGTCTTCTAACCTACAAAACTGTAAGATAATAAATTTGTGTTGCTTTTAAGCCACTAAGCATGTGATAGTTTGTTAGCAGAAATAGAAAACTAATACAAAATCTATTCAATTGTCCAGGCTCATCTTAAATTCAAAATCCTCCGTGAAGATTTCCTTAATACCTGTGATTTGGTACGAATTTTTCCTCTTTTTGACTTTGTGTCCTTTTTATTGTACTTCCCATAATTTTCCTTATAGTATAGTAATCACTGGCCTTCTCTTAACACTCTTTGACTATAGGCTTTTATCAGCAGGGACTGTACTTATTTTTGTACATAAATTCGGATAGTCTGTAGGTTTTGTCCTTGGATTAATGTAGACTTGTGCTGTACAGTAGTGTAGCCACTAGCCACATGTAGCTATGTAAGTATAAATTAATTTAACTGAAATAAAATAAAAAATTCAGTTTCTTAGTCTCATTACGCACATTTCAGGAGCTCAACAGCTACATATAGTTAATGGCGACTATATTGGGCAACACATATATGAAGCATTTTCATCATTTCAGAAAGTTCTATTGGATAGCACTGTTCTAGACTGTTTCTGTATACTTGAACAATATTTCTCACCTCTTACAGAGGTGTTTTTATTGGGATGTAGCTGAGGGCTATTGTTATGCTCTGACTTTTCTTTTGAGAAGTAAGCTTTTGAAATGAGGCATTGCTGTAGGAATTCATCTGTATCAATCAGGGTCCTGGTAGGAAAGCCACACCATTCTTTCAAAGGAAGTCTTCAAGGACAAGTGTGGATAGAGTTAAGAGAACTAACAAAAAATGTTGAGATGGCTAGAGGTTGGCAAAGTGGGAGGCTGTTACCAATTTGGACTGAAGGGTTATTGGAGTTGTGAGAAGTGCCACGCAGCATAGCTTGTGGTCCTGAAGGAATGCAGCCTCTCACAGAAACATGGCCAAAGCAGAGAGGAGCAGGGAAGGAATCTCTAACCTCTCTCTTCTCCTGACCTCCAGTCTCCAGCCAAACCCAACCTGAAGCCAACCAGCAAGGAGCCTGGGAGGGACAGTGTCCTGCAGTACAGAACAGAGAGAAAGGCAGAGAGCGAATTTGGGGTGGAGGAAGAACTGGAAAGTAGCTAGCACCATGGTTAAGGGCATTACATCACATTCCTCAACCGCATTTAGAGATATTTATTTTAGAGGTAAGTGATAAAAAAAGATAGCTACATTTTAGCATCATGAATAATAAAAATAATGCTTCCCTTTTGCCGTGGCATTCCGGAAGATTAGAGTGAACTTTATAGTTCACAGTGTGGGAGGGCATCGTGATTGCCTATCTGAGCTTGTTTTTCCCTAGCCTATAGCTCTTATTTGTATTTTATTTTGTCCTGTTGTTTTATTTTTATATTTTTCAATGCTATTGTAAGCATTTCTCTGTGTTTCCATTGTGAAATGAGGCAAAAATAAAATAGACAAATAGATAAATGCCTGTTTTTTTTAATTCTCAGAATCATGTAGCATTGTCTTGCCTAGAATTGGCATGTTTAGTTACGTGTGGAGTCAACCAGGCAGATAAATAATTTACATGGTAATTTCTATTTCTACCCATAGCTAATGCTGATTATTTTATTCCACATCTATTTCTTCTACCTGAAATGTCTGGATAACTTCTAACTATCTACATCCTCAGAGGAAAAAATAAAAGGAACTTAAACTGAAACTCTGATACTTCAAGTGAAGTTTTAACTATATGAGTCACAAACTCAAAAAAAGAGTTCTTCCATCATGTCCTGACTGTTTTGGTGAGAGTCAGGGACTTTTATGAGAGAATTTTACAGAACTAGGCAAGATGAAATAACATCTGCCTAAAATATATATCATTGTAGCTTAACACTAGTTATTTCAACTATTTTCACATTCATTTTTTGTTTCACGATGAACTGTTCTGCTTAAGTAATGGATTCTTAGATATAAAAGAATAAAATAGATATCCATTCACCTTCCTCCCATCTCTTCACTCCTAAGTGTTCTACAGATTCATTAAATTATGCTTTCATATTTTTTTGATGTTAAGAAACAACAAAAGTTATCAAATTCAGAAATTTAGTAAAAATTATCAAAATCTCCCTTTAGTCATTTTTTTTTTGGGCAACATATTCTCAGTTCCCCTTTCCCATTTTTTTAATTGGTCATATATTATAAATAGGTTAGCATTTTAGACATTTACATTTTATTCCATCTGGTCACAATTTTTTCTTTATTAAAAATTTGAGGGAAAATTATATTTGAAATACTTAATGGCAAGGCACATTCTATAATAATTCAGGTCCATCTTTTGGGAACTCATTGAAGGATTATTATGAACTATAATTCAGGTTTGTGAGATGGAGTATTTGTAACACCTTGAATCTATACATAAGATAAATATATATTTTTTAATTACAAAAATACTTTACTTTGAAAAAAAGCAGTTATATTTTAGAAAATGGACTCAATAAATACTCTTTCCAGATTACAAAGTTACTTTTGTTTACAAATATAAAATATTTTATGCATAATTTCATTTATAATTTTACTTGATATATTTGTGTTAAATGTTTCTATTAAGAATTTAAAATGGAACGATTAAATTCCCTTTTATATGTTTTCAATTTTGCTCTAAATGGAATTTCTAGCTGTTGAATTCTAAGGAAGAGGGTATTTCTTTGTTTTCCCTTGTTTATAGGAAGCCTTAAAAATTGAGGACAGTGAAAATCATCAACACTACAGTACAGCATGGTAAATTCTTAAGTTTGCTAGAAGTAGTGACCTTCGTGGTATCAAGCAGAGAGAGAAAATTTTCATCTTCAGGAATAGAGTTGTAAAGAGAAGGAGAAAAATGTGCTTGAAGCTCATTGAAATTTGTCCAATTAATGTTTTTTCTGAGCTGACATTAGTGGTAATATCTACTTCTTCAAATGCTTGCCTATATCATCTTCACAGATGTCTATAAATTGCAGTGCCCGCTCCCTCAGATTGTGATGAATTGCAATGAATTTTCAGCAGAAGACTTTGGATTTGGTTTCCTATGTAGAGCTGTATGAAATTGCTGATATTTGACCATTTCTTTTGATTTTCAAAAGTGGTTCAAACTAATATTGCAAAGTATCTCTTATAAAGACATGGAAGAAATAGTGCTTTTTTTGGTGGGAGACTTACCTACAAAGAGGGATTTTAACTAAATATTGTAGAGGAGAATAAAAATGCTAAATGTAAGAGCAACACAGATTCTAGTAGGTGGGACCTAGAAGAAGCCAGTGGGAGACAGTGCAGAAATTCTCAGGGGAAAATGACAGGTCAGGTACTCAAATATTTCCATACACATGCACAGAAAATGTGTAACTAATATACTAACCTTGAAAGACAATACATAGTGATTCTATAAACATCCCTCCAGGTTGGTATCACATTTTTAGGGACTGAGAGAACTGTTAGGAGTTGAAGCTAGTTAAACAATCTTTTACACCAATGGAGCTATCTCTTCTGGTTGACCTTAGTACACTAAACAAGACTCATTGGGCAACTATATGATCATTCAATCTGTATTTCTTCTTCCGATATATAAGTATATTATGAGACACTTGGTCAGATATAATACTGGTTGAGATATAATATTTTATATCTGTGGTCTTCTTCTGTATCAAAAAAGTAGGTGAGATTTTCTGTGTCTTGTTCTTGGTGAACTTATGCCAGCTGTGTTCCGCAGAGGGGACTCTGCTCAAAGTACAGTTGCCATCTTCTAACTCTTTCCTGGCTGCTAAGGGAGTAAACCCTAGCCATAGCATTTGACAAATTTGTCTTCCCCTGAGACCACCTAGCCTTTTGCTCTTTTGGAGTTTGCAATATCAAAACAATTTTCAAAGTAATAACGTAAACCAAGGAAGATGTAGTACTTTTAATCAAAAGGATACTCGCTACAGAGGTGAGAAAATGCTGCGTAAGGTAAAGATAAGGTCTCAGCAATGTCTCAGTGGATGCTCAGGAACCCTTGATGATTTCCCCTTTCTTTCCCATAGTACCACAAAAGTGAGACTGGCATCAGCGTGCAGTTAAGGAAAGGACAGCAGGGATGGTACTATGCTTTGTTGATGAAGTGGTTAGTAGATCTCTACTTCCTAGAGCCAGGCAAGCCAGCAAATTTCTTTATGTGACTTGGTTTTATAGTTTCTGCAGAGTTGGAGGGTTTTCATTCTGAGTAGCTTGAAATACAATGGCTCTTCTAATTGTTCAAAATGAAGAGAGGGGAGTAAAGGCAGCTGCAGGTTGGCCTCAGAGAGCAGAGAAAGTGGCCACTTGCCACTGCTAGTACAATTCATTGGAGTCACAAGTGTGTGCAGAAAGAAACTTTTATTCTATGAATAAAAGTTTTAAGGAATCAAGACATCCTTTTTTATTTTTTTGAGACTCCTTCTTAACCCAGTTATATTTTCGAATTGATATCTATGGTTTTGCTGATCACATAGGCCCATTTACTAGGGAAAAGGGTAGGATGAACATATCATAGGCATTCAAAATGCCAAATTGCCGTGTGTGTGTGTGTGTTGTGTGTGAGTGAGTGTGATAGATATGCATGTGCTGCATTTTAAACATGGCTTCAGAACTTTTATGGAACTCACACTAGTTGCTGATGATCACACTTTTCTAGTACTTTCAAACAAAAATATATGTAGTGATCCTTTGTGGGAGCTGATTACCTTTATTCTGTTTCTCTTCTCTCTTTCATTTTAGCCAGTTCATGTGATTAAAACGCTTTATTTTCTGTCCCCATGTCTTTACAGAAAGGCAGATGCCAGTGTTTACAAGCTTGTATGATCTTGTATACCCTTGTTCAGTGCCTTCCTCCAAATAAGATACCTGTTGCCTTGACATCTTTCTTCATTAGAGAAGTTGAATTAGTGGGAAATAGGGCAAAGAAAAGTCCTACTGGCTCAACTTGCCTTGCTGCTACTGGGGAGGAATAACTTGGACCATCCCCATTTAGCTGTGTTGATTCCAGTGGGGATCACCAGTATTTTCCGGATAGGATCACTTTGTCAGAAATGGTCTATTTGCTGAATGAAAATGCAGCTCTGTTTTTATAGCAACCATGTTTAGTTTTCTGAAAGTGATTTACTTTGAAAAGAATCCTTGATCCATATTTCTTAATAAGCTATGCTGTGTTTTAAAATATTCACCATCAATCTTACCTATTCAAGATACTAGCTTTCTATTCTTAATTTTGTACCCAGATAAATGTTTTCTTTCCCGCTTTGTACCTACAGTGTTGCATGAGGTTGAGAAAGGATCTAGTATCTCAACAAAAAGAAACCCCTTCTGCAAATAAAGGAGATACAAAAAGGCATTTTATTAAACAAACAAAAATGCCATTGCACAATTGTGATTCTCCCTGGGAAACTTGTATTTTCTAGGTGCACTCTCTTGAAAATGGCATTAAAGAGGGTTCACACATAAGCCCCAGTAGTTCAAGTGGGACTTAGTTCTTGGCATGATTAGCAAAGTGGGTTTTCCAACACATTTATTTGGGGGACTTTTTTCCCCTGTGAGTCTTTAATTTGGTTGCCAGACCTTTCATTAATTTTATTGTTCTGTGTTTTTTCTCATTGAGGATGTTATTGGGTAAAACTTACAGGCACATTACTCAGTCTGGCAAGAGTGAGGGATAATGACCATTTCCTGACATTCACTATTTAAGGAGATTTGCTTGTTTCCCTGTTTGATCGAGTGCACTGACATTCTTCCTCTGTGTTGCTACATAGTCTAACATTTAAGGAAGACTTCATTCTAAAACATGATATTTCATCCAAACACTCGCTTGGTGTAGCTATATAAGTAAAACCTTAGGGCCCCTGCCATGGTACCACTCTTGAGATAAGAGCAAACTTCCTACCCTTGTCCTCCCTCACCGTTTTCAGCGACCACGCACCCACCTTTTTGGTAGAAACTTCCCCTTCTGAGGCTAAATTAAAATCTTTATGTATTTTTCTTCTGAATCCAGGTTCATGTGACTGACCATAGATGGAAAAAGGCTCATGGGTTAGCGCAGAGCCTACACCGAGCATCAATACAAACTACTTCCTCCCTGTAGGGCAGATCCCCTAAATATATCACCTTTCATTGGCTTCACCTTGCCCTCAAACTCCCTCAGCCAAACTAGTCTTGAGTCTTGTCTTTTGGCTCAAAGGATTGACCATTTTTGCTCCTCTCCAAGTCCGCACGTCTACAAGCTTTTATCTCCATGCCCAGCTAAGTGCTGCTTTATCCACAGAGCCTCTCATGAGCCTCCTTGTTCCTCATATGAAAGTAATCTCTTTCTTTTTAAAATTTTTAGCACTTAACAATTTCCTCATCTGTCTCTGAGTGTTTTCTCCTTATTCTTGTAGTTATTGTACTGCATTATTTTCATATTAGAAACTAAGGTACTCAAGCAGGAATCATGCGTGATTCTCTGTGTCAGTCCTGGTCTCTGGCACAGACCCTGATACGTAGAAAGTGCTCAGATACGTTGAATGTTGATGAAGAGATGAATACAAGCAGCAGGTCAGACCTTCCCTCAAAAATAATATTAGGTTTGATTAGTCATGAAGGGGTGGATCAGGATCAGCTGTCTTCATTGAAGTCTTGTGAAGAGGGAGGAACTTAAGCCATGCTGGAAGGATTCTGATGCAAAATTCAAGCTGTGGAAGCCCATCAACCAAGGCCCAAGATCCTTTACTAGATAGGCTTGGAATTGCCTTTGTTAAAGTGTTTAAGGTAGGCTTTGGAGCTTTGGATGTGGACAGATGAAGCTGGGGTGAGGAAATTAGAACTATCTTCCGGTTTTATTGTTGTTTCTAGGAAATCAGTCCAATTCAGAACAGAGATTTCCACAAATCAAAAATCATGGCCCAAATAGTCATAGAGGGCTCCCAAGAATGAATGGGAGGCTTGATTCTACTTTGAGGAGATAGCTGCATGTGTGCTCTCTTAAACACTGAATGAGATGAATGATGACAATTATTAACGACACTAGAACAGCAACCCAGTTATAGTATTTCCAGAAGTCTCCACCAGAGTCATCTGTTTCATCAAACCCATTATCTTTTTCCTCAAATCTATCTTGTTGGTAGAATTGCTACTTTCCCCCCAAACAAACACAAATCCTGGCCTTCTTTGAGTCCTCCTCCCAACCATGTGCCTCCCAACCAAAGATTTCCAGATCCAGGTCCTACTTCTTTACCACTTTCTGTAGCAGTGAGGCCCTATATGCTGGGACTCTAAATCTGGACACTATATTTACCTCCTTCCTGATGGGTTTCCCTCCCTCCTATCTTTCCTCCCCTCTCTTCAATGCAGCATTCCTAAAGTCTACATTCATTGTTGCATTTCCATGCTCAGTAACTTTTAGTAGTTCTCCATTGCTTACAAGATCAATTCTAAACTCACTAAAATGGCATGCAAAAACCATGTGCAATTTGTCCCTTTGCTCTTTTTCTTTCCTATCAAAATTTTATCCATTCTTCAGGATCCATATCTCTATGCAAATTTAATTACAAAAATAAAGGCAGTACCCAGCACAAAGAAACACTTATGAGGGTAGACTATGTCTTATTCACCAGGCACTCACAGAGGGTCTAGCTCTGACAAACATGTGTCGAATTATGAATGAATGAAAAACAATGAATTTCCAAGAAGGAAGGTGTAGTCCATCCTGCTCCCAGTTCCTCTTCAGAGAAGAGGCAGTATGGAGTCAAATGGTTGGTTAAAATGTTGACTCTTCTGTTGTCTCCTATTGACCTTGGGCTTATCACTATTCTCTGGATCTCAGTTTTTGTTGCTTTCATAAGAAGAAGTTAAGTCATATCTAATTAATTGTGTGTGTGTGTGTGTGTGAGAGAGAGACAGAGAGAGAGAGACAGAGACAGAGACAGAGAGACAGAGACAGAGACAGAGACAGAGAGAGAGAGAGGGAGAGAGAGAGAGAGAGGGAGAGGGAGAGAGAGAGAGAGAGAGAGAGAGAGAGAGAGAGAGAGAGAGAGAGAGAGAGAGAATGGTGTGGGGGGTAGAATGCCATTGGTATTTCCTTGGGGAAAGAGAAATAATCTTCCTCGCAATTAGGCTTCATTTATATAAATTACCACAGGGTGATACCAAGGCCAAGAGAAGTTGAAGTTTAGAGTTCAAAGAGGTTCTTTTATCTCCTGAAGCTGGACAAAGCATTGATTTATGTTTGCAGCCTTGACTTGGCTCCACAATCTTGGGACCTAATAATGATAAATCACATCAACAACTAAACTCATCCTCTGTAGTTTACAAAGTACCTTTGTTGCCAGCTTCTTTCTGTCTTTCTGTTTTTCTTTCTTGTTTTCTACAGATATTTTCCAAGCCCTTTCAAATGTTGAATCATTTCATTGGAGTTTTTTAAACACCTTATGAAGTAGCTTGGGAAGATATGATAATGATCATTTTTAATTGTATTTTGGCTTTAGAATTAGTCTTTTAATTTTTAAAAATCTTTTTATTATGAAATATTCTAACCAACCTTGGTTGGGGATGCTAGTTTATTTCTTACTAGGAGAATGACCTGTGGCAGATCACTTAATCTCTCTGAAACCCTGTCCCTCATCTGTAAAATGGAGTTATCAGCCGTACCTACTACACAGGTTTGTTGTGAGGATAGCCCCTGGAATTTTTTTGTTCTTGTTTTACTTTCTTCTTGGAGTTGCTGTTAAGCAGAAACTCAGAGCCAAGTCACCTTAAAGAGCTGAATCTCTTTATGTTGTTTTCAAGGTTCATGCAGGCTTTGGCCATTTTTATGTCACTACGTGCACCCTAGATCACTCTCTAAATAAGGAGTTCAAAGAGGTCCTTCTACTTTTTCTATAGATCCTGATTTCCTTGAGGACACAGAGTATTTCTTGCCTGGCAGATCCTGGCCCTTGTCCAAATCCAGTCTTGTCCCATTCTTTACCCAAGTATGATTCCTAAAGAGCATTGATTAAAAAGTTTTTTTTAGGGCTTCCCTGGTGGCGCAATGGTTGAGAGTCCGCCTGCCAATGCAGGGGACACGGGTTCGTGCCCCGGTCCAGGAAGATCCCACATACCGTGGAGCGGCTGGGCCCGTGAGCCATGGCCGCTGAGCCTGCGCGTCCGGAGCCTGTGCTCCGCAACGGGAGAAGCCACAACAGTGAGAGGCCCGCGTACAGCAAAAAACAACAACAAAAAAGTTTTTTTTAGAAAAAATCGCTTCTAAAAAATAGGATTTTGTAAAACAAAGGTGGAAAATGTTACTGCTGCAGTCATTATTGACGTATGACAAGATTCTGTCCTTGCTACTTGCTACTCAGAACTCGGCCCTTAGACCAGCAGCATCAATATCACTTGGGAGTTTGTTGGAAATACAGAATCTCTACCTGGCCTCAGATCATTTTAACAAGTTTCCCATGGAAATCTACACACATTAAAGTTTGGAAAATGCTGCTCTAAAAACATGCTCTTGTCCGACCCAGTGATAGGTCCTACCTAAAGGACACAATGCTCACCAGGTTAGTTCCCATACTGGCTATTATTAACTCACCTGATTCTTGATCTTATCTCATTTTGCTCTGTTTTGATACCTGCTCATTTCTTTGTCTTTCTATTTACACTAATTTGGCAAGCCACTCAAATTTAACTTTGGGGGTGCATGGCCTATCTGCTTTGCTTCCCATTTAACAAAAAGCATTCCCATTTCTGGCATGGTTTTCATGCAGATTGCTAGTCCTAAACCCTCCATGTCTATCTGTTCTCATGGGCTACTCTCATTAGGCAATCCCTCAGGACTTCCTTGCTCAGACCTTAGTCAACAGGACCTTTCAAAAGGCATCTATTAAGAATTATTTGTGTGTGTTTGTGTAGTGCAAATGCAGCCAGATATACTGAGCCCCAAAGGAAAGGTGCAGATATTAGTGAGACAATTTATGAAAGTGGTGATAACTGTTTCAAGAGATGGTGACTATCCTGTACCAGCTAGACTTTCTAAAATGCAGGTGCTACATTTGTCATACAGAATTTTTATTAAAGAGGACTTATATGATTGATGCTGTTACACTGAATTTTGAACATTCCATTCTGTTTTACTTAAATCAAGCCTCTGGGGGAAGTATATGATTTTTAAATATTTTATTTTGGGGGAGAGAGACTTTGAATTTCTTCTCATTGAAATTTTTTTGTGTGCACAGCAAACTACCAAAAGGAAATAAATTCAGTGCAAAAAAAAAAAGTTAATTGACCATTATAAAAAAAAAAGGAAATGAGGAGCTTAATGGCCTTGGATGTTTTCATCATATTTTTTGAAATATTGTTCCTCCCTTTTGTAAGGTTTCAGAGTGAAATAACACCCTTGTCAAAATGTCTAAGCACTTCAATAATAGGTGATGGAGAAATGGTGACAGAGAGAAAATGGGTGTTTTAGCTCACTAATGTAGCATGCAGGCAAAGATTTCCATTTTTACCTGCTCCACAGAGTAAATACTTTAGAACTACAGTCTTGATGAGAGCAAAAATGACTGTGAATAATGCCCACTTTCTGTGAAGGAGAATCTTAACTTTAATATTACTACTTAAAATGAGATTTCACCTATTTTTAACCTTCTCTTTGGTTACCAAGTCTGTAAAAAAAAGAATCTATTAATGACTATGTTAACACGTGCTAATGAGCTAAGAAATATTTTCTTCCCTCTAATATGGAAACCTCAATAAATATATGAGAAAAAGTTTTATATTAATGATGGTTTATGTTTCTGTCATTTAATTAGAATTAGGTGTTATAAAGTGATCTGGTGATCCTATCAAAACTTACAGATTTCTTTTTCCTTTCCTCAGTGCAATGATATATAATTATATTAGATAAATATAATAAGATAACAACAGAAAAATACTTGCAAACTCTACATTGTCATACAATGATATTCTGTTCTGTAAAACTGAATGCATGATCTGATGAGGAAATTTAAACAAATGCCTTATTAGCTGAGGATGGCTTAATATATTAGAGTTGGGTAAGAGTTGCTTTGTGACAGCCTCTTGCAATCTCTTACCCTAGAGAAGTGAGTAGTGTGGAGGTTTTAAGCCAAGGCACTCTAATTAGGAGTTGCTTTTTGTTCCGGGCAGCCTGTCTTATCATCCCTAAAGTCAGGACTACTGCAGTCACACAGCTCCACACATCAGCATGGTCTCCCAGATTCGGACAATCTGGTGGCATGGCCCGAAAGCCCACCACCTAGCAGGGGACATTTTTTGCCCTGGTGAGAGGGCCCACATTTTCCTGTGAACCAGACTTTCAATATGCCACTTTAAAGAAGCCAGTTCATCTTTTTGTTTAAAAATCTTGATGCATTTGACTTCCAGAGTTTTCAAGAGTATACAAGTAAGCTACAGGTTAGAACTGTGCTGTCCAATATGATATAACCTCTAGCCACAGGTGGCAGTTGAGGACTTGATGTGTGGCTAGTCCCAACTGAGACGTGCTGTTATTGAAAAATTCACACTGGATTTCAAAGAGTTAGAAAAAAAAGAATGCAGATATTTCATTAATAGTTTCTTTATGTTGATTAATGTTGAAATGATATTTGAATATTTCAAATGATATTTCAACTATGGTTGTCATAGTTCTTTCAGGCTGCTATAACAAAATACCATAGACCGGGTAGCTTATAAACAGCAGAAATTTATTTCTCACAGTTCTGGAAGTTGTGAAGTCCAAGATCAAAATGCCAGCGGGTTTGGTATCTGGTGAGAATTCACTTCCTTGTTCATAGACAGCTGTCTTTTCACTATAACTTCACATGGCAGAAGGGGCAAGGCAGCTCTCTCGGGTCTCTTTTATAAAGGCAGTAATCCCATTCATGGAGGCTCTGCCCTCATGGACCTAATTACCTCTCAAAGGCCCCATCTCCTAACACCAACACATTAGGTATTAGGTTTCAATATATGAAATTTGAGGGGGCACAATATTTCAAACTTTTTCATTATTATGATATTTATTATAGTATCTGTGATCAGTTAGCTTTGGTGTTACTACTATGACTCACTGAAAGCTCAGATGATGGTTAGCATTTTTTAGCAATGAAGTATTTTAAAATTAGGTATATACATTGTTTTTTCAGACGCAATGCTATTGTACACTTGAGACTACCGTATAGTGTGAACATAACTTTTATATGCACCAGAAGATTTGTGTGATTCGATTTACTGCTACATTCACTTTATTGTGGTGGTCTGGAACCAAAAGCACATTATCTCTGAGGTACGCCTGTATTGCTCCTGACTTGCTTTATTATCAAAGATGATTTCGTAAGTGTATTGGCTTCCTACTGCTGCTGTAACAAGTTACCACAAACTTGGTGGCTTAATACAACACACTTTTATTTTCTTACAGTTCTAGAGGTCATAAGTCTGAAAATCAACTACACTGGGCTGAAGTCGAGGCTTTAGGGGGGAGCCCATTTCCTTGCCTTTTCCTACTTTCTAGTGGCAGCCAGCATTCCTTGGCTCATGGCCCCTTCAGAGCCAGCAGTATAGCATCTTGCTTCACTTGTCACACTGCCCTCTTTTTCTGTGTCTTTTTCTCTGCCTTCCTCATAATCTCCCTAATTTAATATCCTTAACTTAATCACAAAGTCCCTTTAGCCGTGTAAGGTAACATTCACAGGTTCCAGAGATTAGGACATGGATATCTTTGGGGACCATTATTCAACCTACCACCATGAGAAAAACAGAAGACCAAATTTTAACTTCATATGATGAAGTCACCTGTCACCTAGTTTTGTTGTAAATGTTGTCTATGGATTTTGGTTTTGCTGTCTAGTTTCTCTGTTTTTATGTAGAGATTTGGGTATATCCAAAAATGATCCTACCACTGTCATCTTCATCTCCCCAGAATCCTCCCTTTCTTTCTAAGTTACATGTTGAAGCTTGTTTACATTATTGCTGTGTTCAAAGACCAGCTCTTGGGTTTATTTACCAATTCTGAGTACTGGGTATTTAGTTTTTTTTAATCATTTTACCTTTTTTTATGCTCTTTTATGTTTATTCATTCCTTTTATTTTTCAAATATAAAAAGTTTACTATTTTTATACTGTTATACTATTTTTCTTTTTCTAGATTTTAATTAACAGATTAGTTCATTTTTCCCCATCATGTTACACACTGAAATATTTAAGACTATGGACTCCTTTCACTGAGAACTGTTTGGGTATTTCATATATATTTTTATATATAGTTTTCTCATCTTCATTTAAAAATTATCTACATTTATGATTTCTATTTCCTCTTTAACAATTGTTTAGTAGAGTGATTTTTAAATTTCTAAGGGGCTGGGATTTTCTTTAAACTTTCATTATTAATTTAAAATTTTATGAAATCATATTCAGAGGTACAGCTTGTGAAACTTTGGCTTTGGAACTCTGAAATTTCCTCTATATCCTAATATGTGATAAATTATTGTAAATAGACTATAGGTCTTGGAAAAGAAAGTGTATTTTCTGTTTGTGCAATATTGTTCACTTTTATAAAATCGTATATTGTCAGTTTTAATAAATAGATTAATCAGCACCTTTATATCCTATATTTTCATTTATTTTGTCTGTCAAAGACAGATGTATTAGCATTTCTGAATATAATCATATTTCTGTCATCTTTCTCATTGTATTTCTAAGAATTTTTGCTTTACATTTGCTAATGCAGTGTTATTTGACATATAAATGTTCAAGACAATTATATTTTCACTGTAAATTGAACCCTTCACCAATATAAAATGATGGTTTCTTTTGCACTTGCCTGGTATTCAGTGTTATGTGATAGTACTATTGTAGTGATGCTTTATGATTTTTTTAGCATTTACATAATATTCCTTCACCTTTTCTTTATATTTTTGTGCTGATTTGTATTAAGGTGTATTTGGTAAGCAACAAATAGTTAGGTTTTGTTATTTGCCCCAATCTGAGGATTTTTGAATGGGGCATTGTAACTCATTTACATATTCTTGTTAAAACAGATATATTTTATATATTTTTTTTATCATCTTGTTTCATTAACTTTCCTTTTTCTACTTTTTCTTACCTTTTAGGGGGTCCTTTTCTATTTATGGTATATTGTTTCTTTCTTCTTAGCTTCTCCATTGTTTCGGGAAGTATGTATTTATTTTAAATTCTACATTGCTTTTGTAACTAAAAAGCATTTTCTAACTTGTTTTGTCTAAGTTTTAGAGAAGGGAGTAAACAATATCTTTTGACTTTTTCTTCCTGGAGTCAAGGAACTTCACTCCTTAACTCATCTTTTATTCCTGGCTTCCATTCTCCAATCTTATTATAGATGTTATTTCAGGTTTTGATCCAGATTTTAACTGTAAGATATTCTTACATTACATATTTCTCTTAAATAATAATAAATATTTATTAATTAAAAATTTTTGATGTCAATAATTTAAAAAAATGTTCAGCCCTGACACAAAGGACTGGATAAACGTCCATGAAGAAGATTCTAAACTTTATAATCTAGTAGGTGTTGGAGACAAGTAAGTAGGTGATCATAATATATCAACTAGTGGCCTAAGTTCTGTGATTGGGTTGGTAAGAAGGTGCTGTAGGGGCACCTGGGAGAGACCCTAACCCGCTTTTGATGGGTCAAAGAAGGTATTCTTAATCCTCACAACCTTCAATTAGAAGAAGAAATGGCTCCCCACATTTTTTAGTTTCCTTTACCTAATGGAGACATTCTCCAGATTTCTTCTGACTTCTTTGTTCTCAAGTAAACCTACAGGAATAGAGGAAGAACTCAGAACATCTTTGAGGCACAACTGTTTCAGAGGCATTATGCCAAGTGCTTTACATTAGTCATATCTTTTGAAGCTCATAACAACCCTGTGTGAAAGATACTCTTTTTCCACTTCACAGATAAAGTAACTGAGGCTCAGAAAGGTTAGGTAATTTGCTTTTCAATGCATGACTGGAAAGTGATTCTGATCCAAGCCTGGATGGCCTCAGAGCCCCTTCCGCTGTAAGCTGCTGAGACTGAGTGTTTGAGTCTTGACAGGGTTCTTATTTTTGGAGGTAGGGCCCAGGAGTTTGATGCATCAGTTTCGGTATAGGAAGCACTTCTTGTTTTGCGGGGGAGGAGTTTTGTGTGTGTGTGTGTGTGTGTGTGTGTGTGTGTGTGTGTGTTAGAGGAGATGGTAACAAGATTCTTCCTATCTCCTGGTGCCTGAGACTCATTGAATTTGATACGAGGAATATAGATTGTTGCCTTTTTTAGAAAACTGGGACATTCCCATCATGGTAAGAATTGGTGGGAGTTTCATTCCTTTCTTCACCACTGTTTAGGCTACCAACATTGGTTTTGAGTCCCTGCCTCTTTGGAATAATTTTGTTTCCAACTCAGCTGTGTTCTTGACCATAATTTCCCTTCCAGGCCAGCTATGCAGGAAGGTATTTCTTTGAGAGCCTTCACTGTGACTCCTGGGGATGGTGGGGGGAGACCATTTGTGGTATGGACCACAACAGAACACTTCTCTTCTGGCTTCACAGTGAGCTGGCCAACTTCTATGCCCTCCCCCCACCAAAAATGTCCCTGTGTGTTGCCGCAGAAAACTGCTCTGTCAGTTCAGTTCCTTGTCTTACAGAAGGGCTGATTTTAACCCTGCCTGGAGACTCTCCTTTCTTTGCTGTTATTCCTGTTAACCTGATGGTTTGCTAGTAATCAATTCTAATGAGTCCAACAGCAATCTCACCTTCCCTCCTCTGGTAAACATGGCCCTGGGTGTAAGTGTTACATTGCAGTATCTTTCTTTCTCCACTGGAGACCAGTACCTTTGTAATGAGTTGATAGGCAGCTGAGCTGTCATAGGAAGAACCTGGGCATCCTACTCCTTCAGATCCTCCATCATAAAGGCTTTCTGGAAGAACTGACCTTTGAGCTCAGATCGGATCTGAAAGGTGAACTGAGGAAGCAGAAGAGCTGGGGAGTGGGGTGGGTGGCACAGGGAGGCAGGTAGGAGCAGAGAAGAGTGTGTCAGACCAAGGCAGCTCCTGCCCCACAGGATTTTTGGAGGGATTCATGAGGAACATGCCATGCACTTGTCAGTGGCTAGGTCCCCGCCTGGGTATCTATTGCGACTAGTGCTCCTGTGCCTGGCATCTGTGTCTCTAGAGAAAATTGCAATTGTTTTGAAATTTTACCTCTAGAATTTTGGGGATGAAAAGGTCCTCTTTGGGGAGGGATCATTTGTTCGTTCATGCATTCGTGGAGAGTGTGTGGGACACAAAGAAAGGAGGGCCAGTCCTGCCAGGAAGGCAACAACTCTTCAGTGTGTAACACATTTTGCTCCAATCTGATAGGGCACTATCATGCTTCTATACACAGGGGGTAAATGTCATCCTGGTACACTAGTTTATCACTTACAAGCATCTTTCAAATCCATTTTCTCATTTGAATGATTATAGCAGTCATTTTACAGACAATGAAGCAGATATTGAGATGTTAAACAATGTGCTGGGGGCACACAGCAAGAAAATGGCAGAGACGGGACTGAAATTCAAGACTCCTGACTGCCAGTCTTATCTTTTTGGCCGCTGGAAGGATCAAACTCTTTTGATCTGGGGGGTCTTCACTGCCCCGGAGGATTCATTCATTCATTCCTGCCTCCATATTCCAGGCTTCACACTTGGCTTTGCGGAGCCTGCCTGTCTTCAGTCAGGTGGTCAGGCTTGGTGGGGGCTGCACACCCCGTGCCTTGAGAAAGGCATGCAAACTGCTGGAAAGGCGTGAGGCAGTGGGGGCAGTAGAGGAGCAAGGAGAGCGCCTGGCAGTGGGTGATGGGCCGGGCTGAGCCAACTCCCAGCAGCACTCAGGCTGAGCGCTTCTCCTTGGGCTCCCTTAATCACTGGGGCCGAAGCACCGTGGCTTCTGGGGGCCAGCTTCAGCGCTTCCTCAAATCTACCCTCTCCCCTCCCCAACCCATCCAACTGGGCAGAGGCTGCAGTCTTCTCACAACCACTCTGAGCTCAGCAGTGGCAGCCTGCTCTGGTCCCCTGTGACTGCCCTCTCTCCAATTTGGTAGAATATGCTGTCCCGAAAGAATATCTGGAACTTCAGCATCTGGCTTTGGGCGAGGTAGTTAACCACTCTAGCCCTCTGTTTCCTCATCTGAAAGGTAGAGGATTATTAGAGCCATGTCATGGGACTAAATGAGATAATACACATAAAAGGCTTAGCTCAGAGGCTGGCATATAGATGGTAAGAACTGGTGGGAGTTTCATTCCTTTCTTCACCACTTTTTATCCTAGATAACTAAAATAAATAAATAAATAAATAAATAAAAATACAGGTTCCCGGGCCCACTTTTAGTGATTTTGACTTAGTTATACTAATAGTTAACAATTATCAGTGTCTTACTGTGTCCCAGGAAGGCCCCATTCTAAGTACTTTGCATGGGTTATCTCACTTCCTCTTCACAACAACCCTATAAAGTAGGTACTATTATAATATGATGTTCAGTTTACATGCCAGGAAACTCAGGCTAAAATAGATGAGGCAGTTTGCCTGAGTTCACGTAGCTAGTAAGTGTGTGGCATCAGGATTTGAAACCATTAGTCTGACTTCAGGGCCTGGATCCTGCTCTCCACCTCTATACTACTTACGAGGGCTGCTTCTGGGGCTGGGGGATCTACTTTTGTCACCATATCCTTTTGATTCAGAAACATATGGTCCATGGATAATGCTTTAAGAAACACTGTGAAGGCTATTAATCTGTCTCCTTCAGCCTCGGCCTCTAGCATCCCCCATGTGCTCAGGGAGCTGGCTTCCTATGACCCATCTCTGGCTACTGCCTCTCACCTGACAGGCATTTGTGCCCACAAGTGCTTGACGACAGTTTATGCAGAGGCTTCTGGGAGTGGGAGTTGACAACTCCATTTGTCTGTGGCCAGAGCCTGCAGGTGTCTTTTCTTTCTACACCCTTTCCTGTGTTTCCCCTTTACTTTGTGCTGTGGCCGTTGGGGTTCCCTGCTTATCACTTCCTGTCCTGTTGTTTCCCTTTGGAGTTGGGTCCCTCCTGTTTACCTATCCCAATTACCTGGTACACCTGAGGGAGGAGAGCTGGAGGGAGGGTGGGTGGAGGGCTACCTAAGGTCTCTGCTGAAATCTCTTCCCATAGTGAGGATGGTTACCAAAGCATTATTTGTGGATTCATGTTTCTTGGATACTTGGAATATTTGGTTGCTTTGGTACCCTGGGATACCCTTTTCCCTTGGGGCATGGTATATATATGTGGCCCTGGGAGGGAATGGAAGAGAGATACAGGGGTTCTGACAAGTCCCTTAGAAACCTAACTTTAGACACAACAATTGAGGGAGGTTGATACCACCCTTCTGTCTGGTCACATCTCTTCTCCATTTAAAATCGATTAATGGCTTCCAATTGCCTTGAGGCAGAGTCCAAAAGTCCTAATCAGTCCTCCAGAGTCCTACATGAGTTGGCCCTGCCTACCTCTCTGGTCTTTGTTTGCCCATTCTCTGTTTATTCAAAGTCTTCTGGCACTTCGACCTTCCTTCCAGTCTTTGGATGGGCTGGGCTCCTTACCCCAGCATGTTGTGTATTGTTTCCTCAGCTTGTACTCTCCTCCTCCCATGACCAGCTTACTTCTACTTTAGCCCTTAATGAAAATGTCACTCAGGATGGCCTTTCTTGACCATCCAGGGTAAGTGAGGACCCCCATCATGACACGACATATTTTTGCCATTTAGCACTTACCACGTCGTTATTTAGGATAATTATTTGTTTGACATCTGAGTTCCCCGTTAGTCAGTTCCATGCAAGCATGGCCTATGTTTGCCTTGCACAATTCTGTGTTCCTAGTATTTAGCGTTGTGCCTCGCACACAGTGGGTGCTCAAGAGCTGAAAAAATGAGTCACAGGGAGGTCGGGGTCCTGGAGCATCTTCAGAGCTACTGAGTGGGTCTGAGGACAGCTAGAGGCATGTGATGTTGTGGTGCTGCCAGAAGGCTTTCTTCCAGGGATCTTCGGTGAGTTCCTCAAAAAGAGCTGGGCAGAACCATAGCAGCCAGGGTAGGGGAAAACCTAGGAGCTAGGAAGCCAGGCCTTTTCCAAGAATGTACTTTTGTAAGTTGGTTTCAGAACAACAAAGGTTATCCCAAGAAATAGAAACTTATTTCTCTGTAGGAGCAGTAGGTATACTCCTCGGGCTTATACTATGATGGTCAGAGCTGAAAGGAAACTTAGAGATGTCTAATTTCACAGATACTGAGCCCGGAACTCAGAGAGGGAAAGCACCTCATTCAAGAGAGACCATAACCAGATTTCTTGTCTTTCAGACCAGTTCTTATTTCATTACAACATACTGCACTTTGATTTGGGACCACTGTTGGAGGTGAAAAGAAATCATTAGAAAATGAATGTTTCCTGAAATATCACCTGCAATTTATTGCACTCAGAATTTCACACTGATAAATAACCTCTTTCTCATTAACATGCAGGCTCCCTACAATTAGCACTCTCATTTGCACTATGTAAACAGCTTCTAACTGTGCCTTTTACCTCTTTGTTCAAACAAAGATTTCTGTTAGCAAAGAAACAAGAAGGAAATTAGTAGCAGGTGAGAGCTTATTTTTAATTATATTGAGATTGACTGTTGTTCTCCAAATCTTCTCTAATTCCCCCAAGATATTTATTTGCAGACCAAATAATCTATTTCAATCTATTAAAGCAGCAGCCATTTCTGATCTTTATTTACTAAATGAAAACACAAATGGCAGCAGTAGATTTCTGGCTTGGTGCCAAGAGAGGCAGCTTTGGGGGATGGAGCTTGCATCAAGCTTTGATCTGAGAAGTGTAGCAATCACAGTGCAGTAGTAAGTACAGAAGACGTAGAAGAGCACCAGTTGGGCATGGGATGGGCTTAGAGTCCCAAAGTCAAGGCTTTCTCAGTGGTAACTCCCAAGGTCTATGAAGTCAAGTTTATGTTCTTTAGCAGAAGAATTTTAGCCTGTCACCAAGAATGAGAAACTTTGTGTCTGCCAGTGATGAAGGGACTGGCTTATAGCCAGTCAGTCTTATGGTCAGAATATTTCAAAGAATATCTATTGCAGCTTCTCACTAAGGGCAAGAATCCCTTTTGAAATATCTGGCCATTGATGTTGCAGCAGCTCACCGTTTCACTTGTTAATGTATTCTGTTCTGAAATTTGTCTTCCCCTAATTGACATCTTGTCTCCAGTAACTTTCACACGTTGGGGAATCCGTACTGAAAGAAACAAACTTCTCTTTTACATGACAATTCTGTGTTACCTTGTACATCTGAAGACCGGGGCCTGTCCCTTGAACTTGCTCCAGTCTGCGTTTACCAAGTTCCTTTAACTACTTTTAATGGGACATTGTTTGCAGGCCCCTTATACTCTGGTTGGTTTCCTTTGGACATGCTATAGGTGGTGAAGGCCTCCTACAGTGAGCTGTCAAGGATTGAAAACAGTGCACCAAGCATTACCTGATCAGTGCACAGACAGTGTAAAGCTGAACGCCCTGACAGCCACAGGCCATGCTCCTCGCTGGGACCTCACTCTGCACACTGCCCTCTTGCAAGTTTTCATCTGTTTGAGGAGCGCATTAGAATACTCTAGATTTCTTTTTAAAACCTACCGTTCCTTCCTTGAAATGGGAAAACACTCTCTGATGAAGAGTCAGTTATCACATCTGAGTATATTTTATTTAGCATTTCTGAGCTATTTCCATTAGTTGTTAAATAATTTACATCTTATAAAACATTTCATTTTACAAAGAACTTTCGCAATAACCCCAAGAGACGCGGAAGGTCAGGATTGTTACCCCCTTTTCACAAATCAGGAAACTAGACCCACAGAGGTAATGACTTATGGAATGCCATACAGAGTTGGGATTCCAACCCCATTCTCTGGCTGTAGGTTCACGCCTTGTTGTCGCTACATCACAGCTGGCTCTCTTTAGCAGATAATTGGGTTGAGAGGGAACAAGTGAGCTCATAAAGCAACTGAACACGCCTTGGTTCCTCCACTTTGTCAAGTTTAGCAGTCCTTCTGGGCCCTTTATCCTCTGTCATTTGTCCAATGAGTAGGTGGACGGAAGCCCCATCATTGATATGAAGTTGTAAAATGCGAGATTCGCCCCCATTTATAAGCTGAATAGAGAAGGTGACTTTCTGAAATTTAAGGTAAAGTTTGAATTGGAATTATTTATATTGCACTAATTTGTAATTTATGCGTTGACTATTTCTATGTGACTTAATTTGAAGTTACATTTGAAAAGAATACTTCGAGAACCTAATAATAGAAAGGGAAACAATTGTACCTAGAAATCTAAACCAGGAAGAGTTACTATCAGCTTTCAGTTTCCTGGTGTCCACAGCGAGAATGGAAACACAGTGGGTTACTAAACTCTCCTTTTCTTGTAAAAGGAAGCAAACAGTTAGAAAGAAGTGACACCTACACCAACTGGAATCTCTCCCTTTCATCATTATATAAACAATTCTGAACAGCAAAATGATCCATGACTTCAATCGCAATTTACAAACTGCTGGAGATTCCATTCAGGCGGTCTGAGAATCTACCCTTTGAAACTGCTCCCAGATGCTTCTGGTAATCAACCAAGTTAGGAAACTGCTTAGGGATGCTCATTAGAAATGCAGATCTCTGGCTCTGCCCCAAAGATCCATGTGCCCCGGATTCTTACCTCTCTTGCTAGGCTTTTGATTAGAGCAGTAGTTTGAAAGCTAATAATTGAGGCTCTTTAAGTGAGGCCTAGAAGGCAGGGCATTCTTTCTTTTTTTTTTTTTTTAAGATTTTTTTGATGTGGACTAGACCTTTTTTGTTGTTGTTGTTAAAGTCTTTATTGAATTTGTCACAATATTGCTTCTGTTTTATGTTTTGGTTTTTTGGCCACGAGACATTTGGGATCTTAGCTCCCCGACCAGGGATCAAACCCGCAGCCCCTGCATTGAAAGGCGAAGTCTTAACCACTGGACCGCCAGGGAAATCCCAAGGGCGTTCTTCAGAGCAGCAAGGAAGCAGCAGCAATGACGTTTTCATCTGACAGTTAGGGATTTGGATTTGTAACCTCACCAAGACAGAGGATCACTCCTCCTTTTCGTGGACCAGCCAGGATTACCTAAAACATGTCTTACTTAGGTAGCAGTTTGGATTCTGATCAGTTGCTCAAGGCTTTTACGGCTGAAGGGTTTTATACCACAAGGCACAGGAGAAACAGTTTCATCCAGGAGGATTTTGGAAGAGGGTCTTGTCAGTCACCTGGCTGTCGACAGAAGAAGCTTATTAGGGATCCTATGGAGTGTTTGATACTGTGTAGTACTGTAGTTATACCGTCCCTCTGTACAGCTCAATGCAGCTCTGCATAGCACGATAAATTTACCTGTTGGAGTTATTTAATGTTGTGCATCTGAATGCTGAAGAATGTCTGCACATAAGAATTAACGTCAGTCTTGGACATGATAAATATGATTCTAGGGGCTCCTCTGAGAAGCTTCACTAGGGTACCGTTTTATTGTCTGCTATCTCAAAGGCTTAAATCTTTTTTTCTGTCTTCACTTCATAGGATAAAAACATGTGACATCACTGGGATTTATATAGGCAGATTTGGCAGCTCTTTCATTTTTTACTTGGACTGTCAGATATAAATCAACGTTACAGCACTCTTTCCAAGAATGTGTTAGAATGTGCATGTGTTTGGGGAGCAGACATGGTATTTCTATTATAATTTTGTTTGTTAGGTGTGATCGGAATTGTTTGGCTTTGTTTTATAACATTCACAATTTGTGGTTATTTAATTGGTTCTCTTCTGTTATCCCTACCCAGTGACTGTCGAGTTCTTTTTTTGTGTGCCTCTGTGTCATTCCTGCCCGGAAGTCCCACCCCTCCCTCCCATCCATTAAGACTAACTTTGGCACCACTTTCTTTCTTTTTTTTTTGCGGTACGCGGGCCTCTCACTGTTGTGGCCTCTCCCGTTGCGGAGCAACAGGCTCCAGACGCGCAGGCTCAGCGGCCATGGCTCACGGGCCCAGCCACTCCATGGCATGTGGGATCTTCCCGGACAGGGGCACAAACCCGCGTCTCCTGCATCGGCAGGCGGACTCTCAACCACTGCGCCACCAGGGAAGCCCACCGTTTTCTTGATAAAGGCTTTTCTAGTATCTCTACCCTATATTGATCTTTCCTTAAACTTCTTCATAATTTGTTGTCCTTATCATTTTACTGTACATTTTCTAGTTATTAACCATCAATCCAGCACTTTATTTTAAACTGCTGTTGGCCAACAGTTTCACATGTGTGTCTCATTTTCCCAAATAGATTTTGAGCTCACTGTGGATAGAGTCCATATCTTATGTATCTTTTTTTATATCACTCCCTCCCCAGTTGTATGTACCCATGCTGGGCACATGCAGATGTGACTTAGTTCAGGCTGCTTTGAAAAAAATACCATACACTGTATAGTTAAAACAATAAAAATTTATTTCTCACAGTTCTAGAGGATGGGGAGTCCAAGATCAAGGTGCTGGGTGATTTGGTTCTGCATGAGGGTCTGCTTCCTGGCTGTCTTTTTCTTGTATCCTCAGATGTTGGAAAGCAAAGAGAGGATGCAAGTCCTCTTGTGTCTCTTCTTATATGTGTACCAACCCCACCGTGAGGACTCCACTCTCAAAGGCCCCATCTCCAAATACCATCACATTGGGGGTTAGAGTTTCAAGATATGAATTTTGAGTAAACATTCAGTCCATAGCAAGATGCTTAGCAGGATGATTGATTGTTTTACAACCTCACCACTACAGTTGGTGAAGATTTCTATTTTCAAAATCAATTGAAGGAGCAACAAGGACCATTTGATTATGAGCCCCACAAAGGCAAGAACCATGTATGCTCTATTTGTCATGGCATCTCCAATACATCCTCAACAACTTGAACAGTTGCTGACTTTTGTCTAAATCTGATCTCACATTTCACATGAATCTTATGTGCAGAAATGGAAAGCAAGGTATTTATTTCTGTCAAGGTAGACGCTCCTGGAGTTTGAGATGAGCTGGAGCCTATTCTTCTCTTGCCACTTTCTAAGCCCATCCCTCCCTGACACATCCCCAAATGGACAAAACAAAAGAGGCAAAGGGGAAGCTTTGATTCTATGCCATTATGAGGACAGTATCTTGTGCCTTGACGAAACCCCCAATGAAGTCTCTAAACATTTGGACTTTCCTGCACCCCATAGAATGTTAAATCCTTTTATATCCTCCCAGTATACAGTATTAAAGTAACAATATGAAAGACGAAAGTAGTCAGCTACATCTCTGGTTTCTATGGCAAAGGCTTAAGAAGTGACAATGACAAGAGTGGGGGTAAACCTTTCCCCTTTCAGAGCCTCAGTTTCCTTCCTTTCAAAATGAGAAGGCTGGGCCACGGACCTTCGAAGTGCAGGTGGGCCCTCCATTCTGTGCTAATGATAACAATCCAGGTAATTTACCATTCAGTTTTGAGGTCACATTGCTAAGAGCACATCCAGGTGGTGTGTCAGGTTCTTAAGTTCTTAATTCTTGTCCTTTGGGAGAAGAGAGGGAGAAAGTTCAGCCTTGTTCCCATGACCTCATACGCTGTGTATCAAAGGCCTCGGAGATTTTCTTGGCTGCCTGCCAATTTTCTTGGTCGTTTTTACTTCCCAGCTTTGTCTGTGTGCACAAGGGCCTCAGTGAAGCCCCAAGAGACATCATTGCCCAACATGAGGGAGCTAAAGTCTTCTCTGAAGCCATCGAGGACTGGCTCTGTTCTAATAGTGCTGGGATTTTGCCTCTGATCATTTGACATGTTCTTAAATTGGAATTTATAGGAGCTCCTTTCCCCAGTCCTAGGATCCAGAGGTAGAAATGGATGAAAGAGAAGGCCCACTCTCTTTTCTTAAAATCTCAGTGCTGGCAGATTACTCAAGCACACCTTTGCTTATTAAACTTCTTTTTTAAAGGTCCTCAAAAAATCAGTCACAGAAATGCAGGATGTGGAACATATACAATCCTCATTCACTCATTCATTCAGTCAATACCTGAGCGCTCACCATGTGCCAGTTGTTGAGATAAGCATTCTATTGGTTTGCCAGGGCTGCCATAACAAAATACCACAGACTGGATGGCTTAAACAACAGAAACTTATTTTCTCACAGTTTTGGAGGCAGGGAAGTTCAAGATCAAGGTGCCAGCTGCGTTGCTTTCTTCTGAGGTCTCTCTCCTAGGCTAGTAGACAACCACCTTCTTGTCCTCACTCAGTTGTCCCTTAGTCTGTGTGTTGCCTGTGTTCTACTCTCCCCTTCTTATAAAAACTCCAGTCATATTGAATTAGGTTTCACTCATATGACCTAATTTTATCTTAATTTCTTCTTTAAAAGCTCTAACTTCAAATAAAGTCACATCGTGAGGTACTGGGGATTCGTACTTCAGCATGCAAATTTGGGAGGGAACACACTGCAGCACAACACAAAATTGTGACTTAGTGGCAGATATAATAATAATGAAAATAAGATTTCAGCTGACAGGGAAGTCAACATGATTTAACTGACTGCCTAACGTTATGGCAAACTCAAGCTGTGTGACCAGATATATGACACAATATATGTTCTTTTAATCAGTTTCCACTTAATTGACTTCTTGGATTCATGTATTCTCTTGATTACTTTGGTGGCTATGCCAACCAAGGCCCACAGCATGCTGCCTGCTGGTAGCCGGGGGGGGGGGGGGTTCTTTTTTTTTTTGAATTTTATTTTATTTATTTTTTTATACAGCAGATACTTATTAGTCATCCATTTTATATACATTAGTGTATACATGTCAATCCCAATTTCCCAATTCATACCACCACCACCACCACCTCCATGCTGCTTTCCCCCTTTGGTGTCCATAAGTTTGTTCTCTACATCTGTGTCTCAATTTCTACCCTGCAAACCAGTTCATCTGTACCATTTTTCTAGGTTCCACATATATGTGTTAATATACAATATTTGTTTTTCTCTTTCTGACATACTTCACTCTGTATGACAGTCTCTAGATCCACCCACGTCTCAACAAATGACTGAATTTCGTTCCTTTTTATGGCTGAGTAATATTCCATTGTATATATGTACCACATCTTCTTTATCCATTCATCTGTCAATGGACACTTAGGTTGCTTCCATGACCTGGCTATTGTAAATAGTGCTGCAATGAACATTGGGGTGCATGTGTCTTTTTGAACTATGGTTTTCTCTGGTATATGCCCAGTAGTGGGATTGCTGAATCATATGGTAATTCTGTTTTTAGTTTTTTAAGGAACCTCCATACTGTTCTCCATAGTGGCTGTATCAATTTACATTCCCACCAACAGTGCAAGGGGGTTCCCTTTTCTCCACACCCTTTCCAGCATTTGTTGTTTGTAGATTTTCTGATGATGCCCATTCTAACTGGTGTGAGGTGATACCTCATGGTAGTTTTGATTTGCATTTCTCTAATAATTAGTGATGTTGAGCAGCTTTTCATGTGCTTCTTGGCCATCTGTATGTCTTCTTTGGAGAAATGTCTATTTAGGTCTTCTGCCCATTTTTGGATTGGGTTGTTTGTTTTCTTAATATTGAGCTGCATGAGCTGTTTATATAATTTGGAGATTAATCCTTTGTCCGTTGATTCATTTGCAAATATATTCTCCCATTCTGAGGGTTGTCTTTTCGTCTTGTTTATCGTTTCCTTTGCTGTGCAAAAGCTTTGCAGTTTCATTAGGTCCCATTTGTTCATTTTTGTTTTTATTTCCATTACTCTAGGAGGTGGATCAAAAAAGATCTTGCTGTGATGTATGACAAAGAGTGTTCTTCCTATGTTTTCCTTTAAGAGTTTGACAGTGTCCGGTCTTACATTTAGGTCTCAAATCCCTTTTGAGTTTATTTTTCTGTATGGTGTTAGGGAGTGTTCTAATTTCATTCTTTTACATGTAGCTGTCCAGTTTTCCCAGCACCACTTATTGAAGAGACTGTCTTTTCTCCATTGTATATCCTTGCCTCCTTTGTCATAGATTAGTTGACCATAGGTGTGTGGGTTTATCTCTGGGCTTTCTATCCTGTTCCATAAATCTATATTTCTGTTTTTGCGCCAGTATCATATTGTCTTGATTACTGTAGCTATGTAGTATAGTCTGAAGTCAGGGAGCCTGATTCCTCCAGCTCCGCTTTTTTCCCTCAAGACTGCTTTGGCTATTTGGGATCTTTTGTGTCTCCATACAAATTTTAAGATTTTTTGTTCTAGTTCCATAAAACATGCCATTGGTAATTTGATAGGGATTGCATTGAATCTGTAGACTGCTTCGGGTAGTATAGTCATTTTCACAATATTGATTCTTCCAATCCAAGAACATGGTATATCTCTCCATCTGTTGGTATCATCTTTAATTACTTTCATCAGTGTCTTATAGTTCTCTGCATACAGGTCTTTGTCTCCCTTGGTAAGTTTATTCCTAGGTATTTTATTCTTTTTGTTGCAATGGTAGATGGGAGTGTTTCCTTAATTTCTCTTTCATATTTTTCATCATTAGGATATAGGAATGCAAGAGATTTCTGTGCATTAATTTTGTTTCCTGCTACTTTACCAAATTCATTGATTAGCTCTAGTAGTTTTCTGGTGGCATCTTTAGGATTCTCTATGTATAGTATCATGTCATCTGCTAACAGTGACAGCTTTACTTCTTCTTTTCCAATTTGAATTCCTTTTATTTCTTTTTCTTCTCTGATTGCCATGGCTAGGACTTCCAAAACTATGTTGAATAATAGTGGTGTAAGTGGACATCCTTGTCTTGTTCCTGATCTTAGAGGAAATGCTTTCAGTTTTTCACCATTGAGAATGATGTTTGCTGTGGGTTTGTCATATATGGCCTTTATTATGTTCAGGTAGGTCCCCTCTATGCCCACTTTCTGGAGAGTTTTTATCTTAAATGGGTGTTGAATTATGTCAAAAGCTTTTTCTGCATCTGTTGAGATGATCATATGGTTTTTATTCTTCAATTAGTTAATATGGTGTATCGCATTGACTGATTTGCGTATATTGAAGAATCCTTGCATCCCTGGGATAAATCCCACTGATCATGGTGTATGGTCCTTTTAATGTGTTGTTGGATTCTGTTTGCTAGTATTTTGTTGAGCATTTTTGCGTCTATGTTCATCAGATATATTGGTCTGTAATTTTCTTTTTTTGTAGTATCTGGTTTTGGTATCAGGTTTTGGTATCAGGGTGATGGTGGCCTCATATAATGTGTTCGGGAGTGTTCCTTCCTCTGCAATTTTTTGGAAGAGTTTGAGAAGGATGGGTGTTAGCTCTTCTCTAAATGTTTGATAGAATTCACCTGTGAAGCCATCTGGTCCTGGGCTTTTGTTTGTTGGAAGATTTTTAATCATAGTTTCAATTTCATTACTTGTGATTGGTCTGTTCATATTTTCTGTTTCTTTCTGGCTCAGTCTTGGAAGTTTATACCTTTCTAAGAATTTGTCCATTTCTTCCAGGTTGTCCATTTTACTGACATAGAGGTGCTTGTAGTAGTCTCTTAAGATGCTTTGTATTTCTGCAGTGTCTGTTGTAAATTCTCCTTTTTCATTTCTAGTTTTATTGATTTGAGTCCTCTCCCTCTTTTACTTGATGAGTCCGGCTAATGGTTTATCAATTTTTTTTATCTTCTCAAAGAACCACCTTTTAGTTTTATTGATTTTTGCTATTGTTTTCTTTGATTCTATTTCATTTATTTCTGCTCTGATCTTTATGATTTCTTTCCTTCTGCTAACTTTGGGTTTTCTTTGTTCTTCTTCCTCTAGTTCCTTTAGGTGTAAAGTTTGATTGTTTATTTGAGATTTTGCTTGTTTCTTGAGGTAGGATTGTATTACTATAAACTTCCCTCTTAGAACTGCTTTTGCTGCATCCCGTAGGTTTTGGATCGTCGTGTTTTCATTGTAATTTGTCTCCAGGTATTTTTTGATTTCCTCTTTGATTTCTTCAGTGATCTCTTGGTTATTTAGTAACGTATTGTTTAGCCTCCATGTGTTTGTGTTTTTTACGTTTTTTCTCTAATTGATTTCTAATCTCATAGCGTTGTGTTCAGGAAAGATGCTTGATATGATTTCAGTTTTCTTAAATTTACCATGGCTTGATTTGTGACCCAAGATGTGATCTATTCTGGAGAATGTTCCGTGCGCACTTGAGAAGAAAGTGTAATCTGCTGTTTGGGGGTGGAATGTCCTATAAATATCACTTAAATCTACCTGGTCTATTGTGTCATTTAAACATTGTTTTTCCTTATTAATTTTCTGTTTGGGTGATCTGTCCATTGGTGTAAGTGAGGTGTTAAAGTCCCCCACTATTATTGTGTTACTGTCGATTTCCTCTTTTATAGCTGTTAGCAGTTGCCTTATATATTGAGGTGCTCCTATGTTGGGTGCATATATATTTATAATTGTTATATCTTCTTCTTGGATTGATCCCTTGATCATTATGTAGTGTCCTTCTTTGTCTCTTGTAACTTTCTTTATTTTAAAGTCTATCTTATCAGATATAAATATTGCTACTCCAGCCTTCTTTTGATTTCCATTTGCATGGAATATCTTTTTCCATCCCCTCACTTTCAGTCTATGTGTCCCTAGGTCTGAAGTGGGTCTCTTGTAGACAGCATATATATGAGTCTTGTTTTTGTATCCATTCATCAAGCCTGTGTCTTTTGGTTGGAGCATTTAATCCATTCACGTTTAAGGTAATTATCAATATGCATGTTCCTATGACCATTTTCTTAATTGTTTTGGGGTTTTTATTGTAGGTTCTTTTCTTCTCTGGTGTTTCCTACTTAGAGAAGTTCCTGCAGCATTTGTTGTAGAGCTGATTTGGTGCTGCTGAATTCCCTTAGCTTTTGCTTGTCTGTAAAGCTGTTGATTTCTCCATCGAATCTGAATGAGATCCTTGCCAGCTAGAGTAATCTTGGTTGTAACTTCTTCCCTTTCATCACTTTAAGTATCTCATGCCACTCCATTCTGGCTTGTAGAGTTTGTGCTGAGAAATCAGCTGTTAACCTTATGGGAGTTCCCTTGTATGTTATTTGTTGTTTTTCCCTTGCTGCTTTCAATAATTTTTCTTTGTCTTTAATTTTTCCAATTTGATTACTATGTGTCTTGGCATGTTTCTCCTTGGGTTTATCTTGCATGGGACTCTCTGCACTTCCTGGACTTGGGTGGCTATTTCCTTTCCCGTGTTAGGGAAGTTTTCAACTATAATCTCTTCAAATATTTTCTCTGGTACTATCTCTCTCTCTTCTCCTTCTGGGACCCCTATAATGCGAATGTTGTTGCGTTTCATGTTGTCCCAGAGGTCTCTTAGGCTGTCTTCATTTCTTTTCATTCTTTTTTCTTTATTCTGTTCCGCAGCAGTGAATTCCACCATTCTGTCTTCCAAGTCACTTATCCGTTCTTTTGCCTCAGTTACTCTGCTATTGATTCCTTGTAGTGTATTTTTCATTTCAGTTATTGTATTGTTCATCTCTTTTTGTTTATTCTTCTAGGTTTTTGTTAAACATTTATTGCATCTTCTTGATCTTTGTCTCCATTTTTTTTCTGAGGTCCTGGATCATCTTCACTATCATTATTCTGAATTCTTTTTCTGGAAGGTTGCCTATCTCCACTTCATTTAGTTGTTTTTCTGGGGTTTTATCTTGTTCCTTCATCTGGTACATAGCCCTCTGCCTTTTCATCTTGTCTATCTTTCTGTGAATGTGGTTTTTGTTCCACAGGCTGCAGGATTGTAGTTCTTCTTGCTTCTGCTGTCTGCCTTCTCTTGGGGATTCTTCTCTAGTGTGTTCAGGCACTTGTGCCCCATCCAGATGGGCCCATACCCACCAAGAATCACTTGCATTTATTCACAAATATGGAAATGCCATTTATACTTTTTACTGTAATTATAGAATTTAATCGTATATTATGTAAACAAATGAAACATGAGAGCAAAAGAGAGTTGTTTCTATTGGAAATGTTTTAGAAACACTTGATAATGTTTAGCCACTAAAAGAATTGGTGTCAGTGAGGGTGTGGAACAGATGTGGTTCAAGCCCTGGCTCTGCCCCTTTCTAGCTGGTAATTTTGAACATTTTACTTTACTCCTGCAGGACAGTAACATGATTGTTGAGAGCAAGGACTCAGTCAACTATAAAAGACTAGAAGGATTTTGTACTCAGAATCTGTACACTTGCTTCATAAGTATCTTTAAGTTCTTAGCTTAGATTAGTTCCCTAACCTGTGAGCTGTATGAGGGCATCAAATAGGTCCATTTTTCTTACCATACCTAATGAATAGCACAGTGCCTGGCATATGACAGGTACTCAATAAAGATTTCCTTAATGAAGGACCTCTGTTAACATTTTGGTGCATTTCCTTCCTGTGTTTTTTCTATGTGTGTTATATACATGTATTATATTTTTTGAATATATTATATGTATTTTTGTTTTGTTTTTTTCCACTTAACCTGATTACATCCTAAAAATTTTCCTAAGTCACCAGAAATTCTTAAGGAAAAAACTTTGTGATTTGGAATGATAGCTGGTCCTCTGGGAATTGTACACAGTATATACTACCTGTCTCCCTTAAGTTGAGGATTCTAAGACATCGTGGGTGTGGTTAAAGGGTTGCTGTGTCCGTGAATGGCATCCCTCATATGTATTGCTGCAGAAAAGAGGCTGCAATAGAATAGAACTGTTCTATTGGCTAGAACAGTTTACAAAGAGCAGATTGGTTTACTCAGTCCTGAAGGCTACTTAGGAAGGTCACTGCCAGAGACCAGGAAACTAAATAATTCTTACCTCCTGAAATGACTCTCTCCTATTTAGCTTCACAGAGGGGTTTACATGTACCAGAAACTTGACATGTCTAAAACTTTCTTATCCCTCTGTGTTACCCCGGGCATTTAAGAGCACCACCAGTCTCTTAGTCATTCAAGCTACAAACTTCAGGTTCCTCTGTGACTTGTCCCTTTCCCTCCGCACTGGATAGGTCCTGCCAGTGCAGTCTCTGAGAACTCTCTTGAATCCCCCGTCCCCACCATCATCACCACCATTCTCTGTTAACCATGACCTTGTCCTCTCTCAGACCTTCATCACTGGGACTTTTGCAGCATCCTTTTCATTGGGTTGGTTACTTCCTGCCTCACCCACTTGTCATTCATTCTTTACATTCTAGTGAGTTTTTTCCTACTCAGTGCAGATTGATTCATATTGTTTTTTAAATTTTCTGCTCAAAATCCTTTGAGGGTTTCCCTTGCCATGGAACAGAGTTCTAACTCTTTATGTTCAGGGCATTTTACTCCAATTTATATTTCCACTCTATTTTTCTAATATAAATAATTTTTTAAAAGGGCATTTTTTTTTATTACGGAAAGGCAGACATAGACGAACTCCTGCTCTGCCCCTTTCTGGGTGGTAATTTTGGCCACATTACTTAACCCCTACAGAGCAGTAACATGATGAACTCAAGAGCCCCTCCACCCTGCTTCACCGCTTAGTGGTGGTAAGACCTTAGGCAAATGACTTAAACACTCTAGAACTCAGGTTCCTTTTCTCTGAAATGGGCTTTGCACCTGTACAGTTGAATTGTTTTGAAGAGTAAGTGAACTAATGAATGTGTAGGTTTTAGAATAGCATCCAAAACATGGTAAGTACTAGATAGGTGTTTGCTATTATCTTGTGAGACCTGGTTTCCACATCTGTAAAATGGGGATAGCATTACCCATGTATCCCACAGGAGTATTTTATAATTAAATAAAATGATATGAGATCGTCTATGTGAAAACACCTAGAACAACCTCTGGAAGATGTTCAGTTCTCTCTCTTGTCCAGGCCTCAACTTAGAATTTAGTTCCACCTCTTGGGGTCTGCTACAGCCCTTTTTAAATGGTGCTAATACAGCACCAATCACTCTGTATTATAATTATATAATTTTATATACAGGCATACCTCAGAGATATTGTGGGTTTGGTTCTAGACCACCATAGTACAGTGATTATTGCAATAAAGTGAATCACAAGATTTTTATGGTTTCACAGTGCAGATAAGAGTTGTGTTTCCACTAAACTGTAGTCTATTAAGAATGCAATAGCATTATGTCTTAAAAAACAATATACATATCTTAGTTAAAAATACAAAACAGAAAAACAATTAAAATAGTAACATCAAAGATCACTTATCACAGATCACCATAACGAATATAATAATAATGTTGTGAGAATTACCAAATGTGGCACAGACACAAAGTAAGAAAATGCTCTTGGGAAGATGG
This sequence comes from Leucopleurus acutus, assembly GCF_964270905.1. Classification (NCBI taxonomy): domain Eukaryota; kingdom Metazoa; phylum Chordata; class Mammalia; order Artiodactyla; family Delphinidae; genus Leucopleurus; species Leucopleurus acutus. The sequence goes on from NC_139150.1 coordinate 32,317,622, forward strand.
TGCTGATAGACTTGTTCCCCGCAGGGTTGCCACAAAACTTCAATTTGTAAAAAACGCAGTATCTGCAAAACTCAATAAAACAAAGTGCAATAAAAGAAGGCATGCATATATTTATTCTCTCTATGTAAAGAATATATATGTAGAGGAGGCTGTGTATCATTAATTTCCATATTACTAACTCGTGACTCAGTACCAGGCGCAGAAGGATGAGGCAGTATAGGTAATGATTACAAATGCAGCCTCTTGAGTCAGACAAATGTAGGTCCAAATCTCAGCTCTGCTTCTTGCTAGCTGTATGTAGGATCCTGGACAGGTTACTTGCCTCTCTGCTGATACTACCCTCCATATAGGGCTGGTTGAGGACTGGGCAAAGTAATTGAACATACAGCACAGTGACCTGATCCTAACAAGAAGTCAATAAATCCTGTCTGGTCATAATAATTTATAGACATTTGTTAATTTTAATTATGTTAGGAATAGCATAGGTATCAATACTCTAATTAAAAATTTTTTTGTTTGTTTTTTAAATTATTTTATATTATGACATTAGATAGATGTGATCCGTGAATTTACCGTTTAAGTTTCAGTTACTGGCTTTTGCCTCTTCTAGAAAGTTGAGACAAGAGGTAAGTGCTGAAATGGGAAGCTCTGTAGTGAAGGCCACAGTGAGGAGAACCTTCCCTATTTTCCTTAATAAACAACAGAGAGAGGCCACCCATGTGATAAAGGAACAACCTTTCCTATAATCTCTTTGTTGAAATTGAAGAAACGAAATGAGCACTGACGGAGATGGGTGACGTCACCTTGTCATCTGCCATTCCTGAAGTACCACTTCCTCTTCGTGGGGGCATGACGACCCAACACAGAAGTGCAGCTCAGTCACTCATGGAGGGGGTGTCAGCTCTTCAGAGGTTCACTTTTAATGGAAGGGCGTCATTGCCAAACACCTGGCCCCCTGCTCTTGTGGGAGGAACAGACATAAGATTAAGAAACACATGACACCAGCATAGGAGCGGTTACTTTTCAGACAAATTATCCGAAAGGCCTGTTACATTATGTGCTCCCTCCATCACCCCCACACACATACACTTCAATTCAATTCTACAAAAATAAATTCTGTGTGCCACATTCGTGCTAAGCATCATTCTGGATGCTGTGGGAAGTCGTGATGGGGCAAATGCGAAGATTTCTCTGATATAGTAATGCCCTCAAGAAAGTTTATGATCTAGTAGGAAAACAGAAGTATTCTAAGGTTATGCGTACTTTGTAAAATAATGCATAATAAACTAGTGAAGGGTAAATAGAAGCCACGGACACTGAGAGGGGAGGGGTCTCCCAGGAAAAGGGAGTTAACATTTGTTAGGCAGCTATCGTGCAGCACATGTTGTGCTAGGAATTTTACATATATTATATTATTTCCTCCACAGAAAAATCCAATGAGGTCAATATTATTAACTCTTTTACAACTGGCTGAGTTAAATCTCAGTGAGGTTAAGTAACTCGTCCACACCATACAGTTAGCGTTAGTCAGGGTAGCATCTAGATCCAAGGCTGCTTGATGCCAGAGTTTTGGCAGTTCCCTTTCTGCTAAAGAGGACAAGAGGTGGCTTTTGATTGGTGCTTGAAAAACATTTCAACAGGTAGAAAAAAATGGGGGAGAGGGAACAAGAAGAGACGGCTTTCACCTGAGAAAAGGGTGGTGTGTCATGAGAGAACTTAATAACCATGTTAGAAGCCCACCTGTCTCACCTGTCCCATCCAAAGCATCCATTCCGTCAAACAAATCATGCGTACATTCTATGAGACAGGCGATTTGTACTAGTTACAAAGAGATATAGGTGCATGACACAGAAACCCATGACCTCACTCGTGTCATGAGTCAAAATATACCCTGTGAAATGTGCAAACAATACATAGTACAGTCAATGCCAATGTGGCACTGGTGTGTTATCGCTCATGATTATTTTACCTAAAAAGAATGACAGAGACTGAGATGACATATGATGAAAAGGCACTGGACTGGGATTTGGAGGATCTGAGTCTAGTCTTGACTCTACTACTTCTCAACTTTGTGACTTTGGACAAGTCACATCCATTCCCTGGGCCTGAATTTCTTCATGGAAGGAGTAAAGGTTTAGTTTACATGTCTTTGAACATCTTCCTTCCAGCTCAAAGCATACACTGAGAAGCTTTGCTAAATTTACTTTGCTCTAGCAGGTTCCTTCTTCTCTTTGAAGTTTTCTCCTCCATGTCTTCCCTGAGATGGCTGATGCTCCAGTTATTGTAACCCCTCTCAGATGAGGGAGCAGAAGGTGAGGAGGGGGCAGGGAGCCAAACATAAGCTCTGTCTCTGAGAAGGAAGGTGCAGTTGGACACTGGCTCAGGGAGGCCAGTTCACTGTGGCTGGGAAACCCGAGACTGGAAGATCTCTACGGCCCCTTGAGCTCTGACCATCTGTGTCTCCATGGATGAAAGTGACACTATGGGCCTACCTTATTCATCCAGCCAGTAACTGTGCTTACAAAACGTGACTGGTTGACCACTCCTGGGTAAGATAGAAAAGCCACCATGTCATTGTGCTTCAGCCCAGTGGAGATGACAGAGGTGGAAAACAGATTCATTTGAGGCTAAATTTAAGCATTTATTTAAATTTAGGTCATTTATTACCACCGAATCTCCAATTCTTCCCCTTTCTGTGTTTATAATAAATGTCAACTTATTCTTGGACTCCTAAATACACAAACTAAATGATATCTTCCCAGGTACTCTTTTGGAAGGCTGGTTCCCTTGGAACCCTTGTGTGTTTGCATAGCATTCCACGCTTACCTTGGACACTGGCTCTCTGTGTCATTTTGGACAAGCTACTAGCCTTGTAGTGCCAAGGTTTCCTCATGGTAAGATGAGGAGGTTTGGTTTCATTCATTAGCCTTGATTACCTCTTTTTCTTGCCATTGACCCCACATTTTAAAACATTCTCACTCTCAAAAATTTACATAAGTAACAATCTGGTTTTCCTAGTGCTTTCACATATCATAGATTGTATACCATTTCTTTTTTTAAAAATTAATTTATTCACTTATTTTTTTCTGTGTTGGGTCTTCGTTGCTGTGTGTGGGCTTTTCTCTAGTTGTGGTGAGCGAGGGCTACTCTTTGTTGCGGTGCGTGGGCTTCTCATTGTGGTGGCTTCTCTTGTTGTGGAGCATGGGCTCTAGGCTCGCAGGCTTCAGTAGTTGTGGCATGCGGGCTTCAGTAGTTGTGGCTTGCAGGCTCTAGAGCACAGGCTTAGTAGTTGTGACACATGGGCATAGTTGCTCCATGGCATGTGAGATCTTCCCAGACCAGGACTCGAACCCATGTCTGCTGAATTGGCAGGTGGATTCTTAACCACTGCATCACCAGGAAAGTCCCTTGTATACCATTTCTAGACAGAACTTCTGGTCACAATGAAGTACCCAGTGTGACCACACTTAGATGATACGATTCCAGATGTCAGAGAAGAAACTTAGCTTTTGACCTCACCTGGGGAACCTTACCACAGGAACACTGGTGATTTCTGGAAAGATGTTGAAAGGTTGAAAAGAGCTGGGAGAACCAAATTGCCAAAAGCATAAACAGAGCTGGGTTTAGATCCTCATTTTACCCTTTGCTAGCTATGTGACTTTGGGAAAATTACTTAACCTCTCTGAACCTCATTATTCTCATTTATAAAACGGAGATAATCATGGAATTGTATCTACCCTGCCAACCTCACAAGTGTTTTTCTTCCCTATGAATTTAAATAATACACTGGGAAATTTGTTCAAAACTGCAAAACCTGATACAAATATAAGTTGTTATTCCTAGTATTATAAATCTTCCAATTCCATATATTATTAGAATGTTTTATTGCAACTGACAGCTTTTCAGACTTAGATTCCACCATCCATCTTGTTAGATACATGAGATGATTTGCCTCATCTTTTTCTTTCCCTCATTCACAAGTGGTTCTTTTTTTAAAAAATTGTGGTAAGGTACGTATAACATATATTTACTATTTTAACTATTTTAAAGTGTACAGTTCAGGGGCATTTCATATATTCATAATGTTGTAAAACCATCAACACTAGTTCCAGAACATTTTCATCACTCCAAGAGAAACCCCATATCCATTAAACAGCCTCCTCGCATTATGCTTCCCCCTCCTCCTCCAGCCCCTGACAACCACTAACCTGTTTTCTGTCTGTTTAGGTTTGCCTATTCTGGATATTTCATATAAATGGAATCATACAATATGTTGCCTTTTGTGTCTGGCTTCTTTCACTTAGCGTAATGTTTCCAAGCTTCATCCATGTTGTAGCATGTAGCAGTACTTCATTTCTTTTTATGGCTGAATAATATCCCATTGTATGGATGGATATATCACACAAAGTGTTTTTTAACCTTTGAGTTGTTGCCTTCTTTGAGATGCAGACTATACACATAAATACATTTTTCTCCCCACACAATTGCATGCAATTTTAAGGCATTAACAGACACCCCTGGGCCTTTTCATGTATCCCAGATTGAGAACTCTTGCTCTGGTGGGTAAAATGAAGGGAGTCAAGAGGTAGAAACTTCCAGTTATAGAATAAATAAGTCATGGGAATGTAATGTACAGCATGGTGAATATAGTCAACAATATGGTATTGCGTATTTGAAAGTTGCCAAGAGAGTATATCTTAAAAGTTCTCATCACAAGCAAAAGTTTTTGTAACTCTATATGGTGGTGGATGGGTAACTAGACTTACTGTGGTGATCATTTTGCAGTGTATACAAATATTGAGTCCTTATACTGTATACCTGAAACTAATATAATATTATATGTCAATTCTACTTCAATTTAAAAAAAGGACTCTTGCTTGAGTAAGAGACCATTCTCTGAATCCTTCCATTCATTCATTCATTTTGATCATTCATAATTACTAATTGAGTGTAAGGCACTTTTCTATGCTCTGGGGGAAATAAAAGTAATTAACAAAGCAGACAAGAATTTCCTTTACTATGGGGCTTACTTTCTAGTGGTGGGTGACAAGCAGTGAACAAATAAATCATATGGTTTATAAGAAGGTCATAAATGCCAGAGGAGAAAGGTCACAAAGCCAGAGGAGAGGAAGGTAGGAAGTGCCGAGGAGGAGTCACTGCAATTTTAAATAGGATAGTATGGAAAACTTCACTGAGAAGGTGATCTTTGGAGGAGTATTTGAAGGTGTGAGGAAGTAGCCATGGGTTCACTCTTACCTGTAGGAAGACCTGATTACCATTTGCAGATGTCTTAGCAAAGAGGCCTAAGTAATGTTCCCGTTTCCTATTACACGGGCAATTCCATCTTTAAATTATCAAGTAAGAATTCACATGGATATGGATTTCCACAAGTTTTCCTTCCAAAAAGTCTAAAGTTTACTATGTTTCATGGTAATTTAGAGCACAGGCTTGGGAGTCAGACTCCATCTTTCCCACAGAAAATCTCTACTCCTTTCCAGAAAGTCAGTTACCACTCTTTTTTTTTTTTTTTTTTTTTTTGCGGTGTGTGGGCCTCTCACTGTTGTGGCCTATCCCGTTGCGGAGCACAGGCTCCGGACGCGCAGGCTCAGCGGCCATGGCTCATGAGCCCAGCCGCTCCGCAGCATGTGGGATCTTTCCGGACCAAGGCACGAACCCGTGTCCCCTGCCTCGGCAGGCGGACTCTCAACCACTGTGCCACCAGGGAAGCCCTCAGTTACCACTCTTGACAGCCTTTTCATTCGTGAAATGGTAATACTAATCCTATACATCTTATCCTTTTCTACAACACCCTATTCAATGAAATAAGGTATCTAAAATACCTAGGACGCTTCCTGGAACATAAATTTTGCTCAGTAAATGGTGGATAATTTTATTTGTTTATAGAACACTTGCTGATTGCTCTTCTCTCCTGCAGTAAAACACTTTTGCATGTTGCTTGACCATGGGGAAAAAAGGAAGTGTTTGTTGCATGAGTTGTTTCAGTCAGAAAAAGAAGGAAGTGGGGCAGTGTATTACCAGGCTTGAAGAGAAAGAGCCCAACTATTTCAGCCCCACAGATTCAAACTGTTGATGTCTCACTCTCTGTCTCTATTTTAGGAATCCTTGTGGATTTTCCTGGGTTTTGAGTTCCCTGTGTCTTGTTTTGGACTCAAAAGCAGAATCTCACTTACCCTGCTCTCTCCCATAATCATTCCAGGCCTCTCATTCAGAGACTCCTTCCCTGGACGTACTTTTCACCTCTCCTCCCCAACCTAATTGCTCACTACCCTTTACGCTCGTTTACTTTTCTTCATAGCATTCAGTACAGTTTTTTTTTTTTTAATCCCCAGTATATAGAACAGAGCTTAGCACTAGCAGGCACTCAAGAAAGTATTTATTGAATAGGGAAATTTATTCAAAATCTCAGAAGTTATGAATTTTGTTCTTGCTGCCCATTTGATGTTAGGTGTGACTAAATGACTTACTTTGACCTGTGGACTGTGTGAGTGGAAGTGACAACAAGGGACCAGCTTGGGTAGAAGCTTAAAGAGCCAGTGCATGCTCTGTTACCTTCTCTTTCCTTCTGTCAGGCAACTGGCAATGTTTGAGAGAGTGGCTGCATTGTCATCCTGGGTCCCAGAGTGATAACCTTGAATAGAGCCCCTCCGGATTTCTCCTGATGGGCATGTAATATGAGCAAGAAACAAACCTTTGTTAGTTTAAGCCACAGAGAATTGTGGGTTGTTTGTTACTGCAGCATAACCTAGGCTATCCTTACTGATAAAAGTACCAACGTTATAATTTAGTCTTATTATTCTCTCTCCCCAAGAGTGGGATCTGGGTATCATTTACCTTCAAATAAAAGACCCATGATTAGAAAAAAATGCATGTTGTATTATAATATTGTGTTGGGTCACATCTGACTTATTCAAAGACACCTACAGGACAACCCTTGGTCAGCTCCTATTTCACATGCATTTGAAATGGCACTGGAGAATGAGATTGAGTTTCAGAACTCAATCCCCTTCAAGGAACAGAGGTCTCACCATATGAGACAACCCTCACCTAGCTCCAGACCCTATGCCGTTTGTTCTTCCCCAGTTTCTGCTTCACTGACCAAGTGTGTGCTGCCTCTGATCCTTTTACTTCTTTTATGTTAATAAGATAAACAATTATCTTAATACTCAGTTTCAGATTAATTGAAGTTTTAGTGTAGTGGGGAAAATAAAACCCAAAAGATGTGTAAGCAGAGAATTTTGGTTTAAGTATACACTTACTAGCACTGTGATATTGGCTAAATTGCTTAACTTTCCTGAGCTAATAAAATTGGGATGACAATGTGAGTCCATGATCTTTTCAACCAAAATTCTTGGGGCAAGATGTATCTTAGAATCCTGAATTTTTCAGAATTTTTAGGAAGGTAATATGTTGTATATGTTACATAGATTAACACAAACTCAGCAGGACCTGCTCAACCCTCCAAAAGCAATCATATTAATATTTATGCAGCAAAATATATCGATATTTAAGTAAATAGCATAAAGACTATGAGTAGGCTCATTTTAGATAAAATCAGGCTTTGTCGTCATATGAGTTTTCCCAAACTTTTGGTATTTAGAGTTTTTAAAAAATTATGGATAATGTGTTGTGGACCTGTACCTATTTTTCATGTTGTTTTAAGGAATAGATTTTAAAAAGTGTATAAAAAGGACACTGTACAATATCACCATAAAATGAGAATTGTTATGTCCTCACAGCACAGAACTGGTAGTTCATTCAACAACATTCAACATAACATTCAACAATAAAAATAATATTCAGTGAGCATCTACTGTGTGCTTGTCATTGTTCTAGGTGCTGGTACTGATGTCATTAATGAATCAAGGATCATTTCTTCCATTCAGCCTTTCCCAGAAGGAAGTGCATGTTTCTATGCAATTCTTTCTCAAATGTGTGGGTGCATAGAGTCAGTCTTTTGATAATTTCTTAGGCTCATTAAAACACTTCATTATTTGGGGCTTTAAAAATATGTCAGATAAATTAAATTTTCTACTTTTCAGAACAACTTAGCCCTAGAAGGTCTTCTGGTGAGTCACGTTCTGAGCGGGGAAATCTGGCATTGAGGCATAATTAACATTCTGGGTTGCCCCCAGTTTCTATGGAGATAAATGTAGCCCCTCAGGGGAGGAGTGATGGATGTGTAACCTCCAAGATAACTAACTGACAGGTAAGAAATTTTCCTTTCTCAGATGCATTAATTATTCACATTCATTATGCATCAAACACTGTGAGTTTCCATTTAGAAATTGGACCAAATAGAGAAATTGCCCCCTCTCCATCCCCTGTAATCAAATCCTTCCAGGGACTGCTGAGCATCTGAGTAGGTCTGCTGTTTGGTCTAGTTTAACAGCAAATGTTTGTCTGTTGTCTCTGGGACATGGAATAAAGTTTAAACACCTTGTTGACTGCAGTAGCAAAAACTTTTGGGGCTCTCAACTTTCACAGTCCCTGATATTTTCTTATTATCGTTTCCTCCTTCTAGAATGTAAGCTTGGTAAGCACCCAGACCTTGCCTGTCTTGTTCATTACTGTGTTCTTAGCCCCTCGGACAGGATATGGACACTTGATAAGTATTTATTAAATGAGAGAATGAGTGAGTAAAGTTTAGGTCTGGGGATGGCAGAACCCATCAGAGTAACTGCAAATGTGAACTGTAATATGGGCGATCCAGCCTTAGTTCTTTGAGGAGGCTTGTTGTCCACATCTTCCTCTCTGTGGCTAATTGATAACCTACAGTGAGGCACAGAGAGAAGGCAGTTGGGGCAATACCCTCAACCCATTCCAGGAGAGGTACTCCTTGGCACATCCTTTAAATCCTTTCTTATTGAGAACACTGCCTTTTAATCAACTTACTTGAACCTAGACCCGTTATTTGCCTGAAGTGTATCCCAGAACCATGGTCAATCAAGAACTATGGGTTAACTCCATGGGCCAGGCTGTGAAACCCTGCACAGTGCCTAGTCCCAGTGTCCAGCCTTGGCTCAAGGTCAATTTTTCAAGAATTAGTTCACAAAAAAAGAATTGCTAAAGGCTGATTTGTCAATGACTAATTTTCCAAAAACATGTTTTCTATGATCAGCTTATAAAGTGGACAGCCACTGGCACTCGATGGGATGGTTTCAAAGCCCTTGAGTTTTTCGATGGTGTCTTTTTGTTCCAAGTTACTGTTAGTTTCATCAGAGCCATTTATCTATGGCAAGTCAAGGTTTCTTGCTTTGTAGATTTTCTGTTCTTTGGATCTGTGGCTTTTGGGTATATTTCAAATCAGGCATTGTACATGTCTTAAATGTTAAAGATAGTATAGAAGATAGAGCAGGTGTTTGCTGTCTAAATCCAGTTTACTGCCTAAATATTGCTGACCTGTTCAAACAAATGAATATTTTGATTGGGTTTTGAGCATTAGACACATGCCTCAGGATCTGAATTACTTAATGCTTAAGAAACTGAAGTTCAGTTCCCCTGAACTCAAAGGGCCAAGTGGCCGAGGAGAAACAGTTGCAGGAAAGCTAAAAACTAATTGTGCTTTGTAATGGCATCTCCTTTCATTCATTCATTAATTCGGCATGTATTGAGTCCTTTTTTAGTTCCAGGCTTTATTCTAGACACTTGGAATAAGAGAAAAAATAAGACATGGTTCCCTAATTTAGAGACTGGTCTGCTATTTGGGAATCTCTTGGTGAGATGTAGGGCTCATTGTGTTGAATTCATCTGACATGAAAAAAAATTTTGTGGTTATTCTTTTAATCCATTCTACCTTCTACTTTAACAGGTATAACTTAAGTGTCTTAACCTCACTGAATTAGATCTTCATGGCCTATCTTAATTCTCATGAAAATGGCCTTTCTCATCTTGTAAATGCTGACTATATTGTTAGAGACTTCAGTTTTATCCCCTCAGCCTTCTTTTGCCCTCCCTTGCCCTGATAGCCCTGTCCTTTCAGAGGCCACATGATCTGAAGACCAGTGTTCAAGTCCTGCTCTTTCACTTGTCAACTGTGAATTTAGCAAATCATTTGACCTTTGGAAGCTCAGACTTTGCATCTGTTAAGTGGGCTAATTAAGATTCACAGTGTTATTGCAAATATAATGGAGCTAAGTGGACTTGGTAAGCAATATAGCATTAATGTGAGAGACTGAAATAGATTAGTGCAAGTCAGCTTCTAATGCCTTAAATAAGGAAAACACCACAGGGACACAGAGGAGAAAGCAATTAGGGAGATCAACAAGGTTTTACAAAGCAGGTATGGTGGACTGGGCCTGAGATTAGGGGCTCTCTAGGTGAAAAAGATCATCCCAGGAAGAAGAAACAAACTCTTGGAGGCACCAAAAGCTTCCTGTGTTTTGGGCGACTAGTGAACAAGAGTAACTGTAGATTAGGTGGGACGTCATAGGTGTTGATAAATTAGGTCCAGACCAGTTCTATGCACCACATTAAAGAGTTTGAGCTTTCTTTAGGGAGCCACTGAAAAGTTTCATCCTACGACAATTTCTTGTGTGAGTCAGTACGTGCCAAGCACTGTTGTAAGCACTTGTGAAACATCAGAAGAATAATAAAAAGAACATCCATGTACCCAATTTAAGAAATAGCTTAGGGACTTCCCTGGTGGCACAGTGGTTAAGAATCTGCCTGCCAATTCAGGGAACACGGGTTCGAGCCCTGGTCCAGGAAGATCCCACATGCCACAGAGCAACTAAGCCCATGCACCACAACTACTGAGCCTGCGCTCTAGAGCCTGCGAGCCACAACTACTGAGCTCGCGTGCCACAACTACTGAAGCCCATGCACCTAGAGCCCGTGCTCCACAACAAGAGAAGCCACCGCAATGAGAAGCCCGCGCACCGCAACAAAGAGTAGCCCCTGCTCTCCACAACTAGAGAAAGCCTGCACACAGCAATGAAGACCCAATGCAGCCAAAAAAAGAAATAGCTTAAAAAATTACCAATCCTTATGAAACTCTCTGGGTTCCCCTCCTCAATAGAATTTGCCTAATTCCCCAAGAGTAACTCAAACTCTAAATTTTACGTTTGTCATTTCCTCATTTTTCATTACAGTTTTATTCATATGTGAGGAAACAGGCTCAATAAATATTTGCGGGATAGATGAATGAAAATACATATCCCTGTGTGGGTGGTCTCGCATGTCCTTTCTTGCAGATATTGCTTCTATTTCTGTTATCATTGTTATTCCAGTGCTCTTTTTTTTTTTTTTTAGTGCTCTTAACCAGTCTTTATTCTTCAGGTTTCTTGATTTACATGCCATTGTGTGTTTTTATCAGATAGTCGTATTTACTATCAAAACAACCTTATACAAATTACACTCAGAGCCCCTTTTCTTTAACATAGCAACTACTTATAATTCCTATCTCTTTTTCCCATCTTTATCCACATGTAATTGGAGTTATTATAATTGTAAACGTTGTGTTTTTTGCTTGAGCTTTTCACTTTGCATTATTCTGTAGTTTCTGTATTCCTAGATAGTCTTTGTATTAATTATTTTTATGACTTCCCAAATAGTCTATCAAGCAAATATATTATAATTTGCTTTATCATAATTAAATTGCTGGATATTCAGGTGGCTTTCAATTTTAAACTCTTATAAGTAACATTGCTGTGAAAGCCTTTTTACTTATAAGATTCTTTTCTTCTTTTGAATTATTTCCTTAGGATACATTTTCGTGAATGAGAATACTCAGTCAAAAGCATGATTAATTTTGTGGTTCTTGTTGCTTGAGGGGCTTGCTTTATATAAGAAAATTGCTTATTTTTCTGATTGTAAAAGTAATTCAAGTTCATAACAACTGGAAGATACAAAAATGTATAAATAGAAAAACAAAAATTTCCCCTAATCTTATTCCACAAAGATTACTATCACTAACATTAAAATATTTTTTAATCCATCATTAACATTTTCTTCAACTTTTACAGTATTGGTATCATATATTGTTTTGTTTCCTGCTTTTTGAACTTGATCATCAGCTTTTCCCATGTTGCTGAATAATTTTCAAAGAAGTGATATTTTTTAATGGCCGCATAATACTGTGTTGTGGGGCTAGCTCTTAGTTCCTTCTTACTGGCATAAATAATGCTGTAAATGAACATCCTGATATTAACCTTCATGACAATTCTGATTGTTCTCATAGGACAAATGTTTGGCGGTCAAGTGCTAGATGAAGAATACAAATACTGTCAGTGTTTGACCCATGCAAAACTCATGCATCTTGACCTCTGATATTCTTTTGCCACTCTGTGTTGCTGCTGTAAAAAATCACCACAATTTAATGGCCAAACAAGTGCAAATTTATTATCTTATAGTTCTGGGAGTCAGAAGTTCAAAATGGGTCTCATTGGGTTAAAATCAAAGTATCAGCAGGGCTGCTCTTGATAGACAGAGGTTCTAAGAAGGATTCGTTTCCTTGCCTTTTCTTGCTTCTAGAGGTTGCCCACATTCTCTGGCTTATGACCCCTTCTTCGGTTTTCAAAGGCAGTAATGTTTGGCCAAATCCTTACACTACCATCTGTCTGGCTCTCTCTCTTCCACCTCCCTTTTCCACTCTTAAGGACTGCTGTGAGTCCTTTGGGCCCAGCTGGACAATCCAGGATAGTCTCCTTATTTTAGAGTCAGCTGATTAGCAACCTGAATGCCATCTGCAGCCTTAATTCCCCCTGTGTCATGTAACCTAATATATTTACAGGTTCTGGGGATGAGGTCATGAACATCTTTGGGGGTGGGGCCATTATTCTGCCTACCACTCATTTCTTCCTCTGGGTATTGTCATTCTCTTTCCCATTGCTTTGTTTTAGTCAGGAGTCAGTTCAGCCAGGATTTAACAGAAAGCCAAAAGTTTTTTGGTCCTTAACTATGTGTAAGACTCTTTACCAGATACAAAGCCCTAAAAGAACATTTTCCTCTGTTGGAGGAAACAGTTACTTACGCAAGGACCTTAGTTCAAGGCAGAGTATGATTAATGACAAAACAGTGGTTCCATGTAACTCGAAGGAACACAGAGGACAGCAGTTAATTTTTACTTAGGAAATCTTCCTGGAGGAAGTGGCATTTGAATGGAAAATTTAACAACGTCTAGAATTCTTTTAGATAGAGATGGGGAATGGCATTTTAGACAGAAGGATCAGAATGACTAAAGGCACAGAAGTGAGGAATCAAAGAATGTGTTCAGAGACTGGTGATTAGTCTAGAAGGGTGTTGTCTGATAGAACTTTCGATGATGATGGATATGTTCTATATCTGTACTGTTCAACATGGTAGCCACTAGCTACATGTGGCCATTGGGCACTTTAAATGTGGCCAATACTACTGAGGAATTGGATCTTTAATTTAATTTTAATGAATTTAAATTGAAATAGTCACATGTGGCTAGAGGCTACCATATTGGACAACACAGATCTAGAATGAATGGAGCAAGGGATCTTTGGGGGATAGGGTTTTTGGAAGAATGCACTGGAATATTTATTGAGGCCACATAACAGAGGGCCTTCAAAAACATGCACTAGGTAATGGGGAGTCACTAAAATGTTTTGAGCAAGAGAGTGACGTGATCACAACTATGTTAGAGTTAAGATACTATTCTGATGGCCTTTGGAGGATGGGAAGGATGGAAGTTTAAAGCCAGTTGATACTAGGACTGATATATGAGTCCTATTAAGTTCTACATATTTCCTAGTCAATGTTAATATTTTAGGGTGACTTTGGTTATGTCCATACTCTGGGCACTGGTATGTAGATAGGCAAGGATACCTGGGTTGCCTCTCCTATTGGATTCTCAGCACTATTGGATACTTCCTATATCTTCTATGTAAAACTCTGTTATGATCCGATTTAGAATTTTCCTGGCATTTTTCTTCCTTTTCTTTGAAATTTTAGCTTAAAGCAAGTGATTGTTAGGGCTGTGAGGGCATAGTCCATGTTATTCACTATTGTATCTCTAGCTCCTTGAAGGATACTTGACATAGCTTAACTGCTCAGTAATTATTGTATGAACTAATGTTTTATCAGGTTGATGAAGAATCTTGTGGTTTTGATAGGATTCCCTTGTACCTTTCCAAAAGCTCATTATCAGCCAGATAATGAGAGTTATTATCAGAGTTAGGTCCTGAACACCTAACTCTTCACCCCTCTTATGTATCTAAATGTCCACCTCCTATAGTTGCTTGTCTTTCATGGTTACACATTTCAACCGGAAGAAGACGTGGGCCCTCTAGTCTTTCAGTTTTTATCCAGCACTTAAAAGTGACAGGAGAAATATCCATGGTCTTTTCGATACTTTGTGGATCTATAGACATGCATAGTAGTCGGTGAGCCTAGGAAGCCTGGTCATCTCTGTGACATCTCGTGACTGGCTATTCCTCACACCCTGTCCATCCAGGCCACCTCTATACCCCTTACCAGAGACAAGTCAACTTTGGTCATAGAATACTTCCTCCAGGCCTCTATGACTGATTTCTTTGCACTACTAGTACTTAAGAATCCTTGTTTTATCAAGCAATTGACCATTCATTTTGTCAGTGTTTTGTAACTCTTGTTTTGTTTCCTATGTATATATCTTGTTCTTTCTTCTCTCCTCACTGTAGTATAAGTGCTTTAAACACAAGTGTACAGATAAACAAAGACCACCCCACCCAAATGAGAATAAGAAAAGCTATTTATTCAGAGTTTTCAATAGCAAGGGAGACAGCCGCCATCACTTGGGTTTAGCAGAGATTCAAAGGCAGGCAGGGAAGTGGAAAAGCTTTATAGTGGAAAGAAGAAAAGGCTTGAAGCATGTCCTGATTGGAGGCTGTTGGCATGGGAAAGCTGGAGGCAGGCTAACTAGGGGTGAGGCTAGTAGGACATATTTGGCTTTTTCTGGTTGATCCTAAGTTGGAAGTCAGAACAAAAATTAGGGAAGCCGTCAGTTATCAATCAGTTCCTGCCATTTGCGGCTGATTGCTACAGGAGTTGTTGTTTGACTTCCTAGTCTGATGGCTGCAGATTGTGGGTCAGAGTTCTATCTATATTTGTGGTCTGGCCGTTGTCCATTTGTATATTCAGTTTCTCACAGGAACCATGTCTTATGCTTCTTTTATACCTGGCCTTCTTCCATGCTCTTCTGATCCTCCAATGTTTATCACATGCCCAGGTACAAAACAGGTGCATGGTAAACATTTGGTTGAATGATGTCACAGCACATCAGGTAATGTGTACCGAGCTATGAGTTCTGTTGTTGTTACTTTCTGGCTTGGGTGAGTCACTCAGTTCTACTCCAATGTATTCCATTCCATTCACATTTATAGTGTCCTTGTGATATGTCAGGCCCTAGGAAACATGCTGATGGCACACAGAAGAGTGATACAACATTCCTGTTCTCAAACAATCCTCAAAATATACCTCTCTAATGGCAACAGTAATCACATGGAGTTGTTGTGAGGATAAGATCAGATAAAGTACATGAAAGCATGCAATAAATTGTAAAGAGCTATAAAATGTGAGGAATTTTTGCTATTTTAAATGTTTAACAATTGTTTTCCTGAAAACACAAAGTAACTCCAGAAAATGATGCATCTTGATAAACTTTTCCTTCATCTTCTCTGAGTATAATTTATGATACAACCACACCATTTACAGAAAACCTCTGCATTGCTTTTTCAAGATGTTTACTGAGGAATCTGGGGTATAATTATTATACTTCTGTCTTTTTAGAGGGTAATACACTTTCAAAAGCCTGTTTCAAGGATTTCTAGTTGCCAAGCTGTCCTGTGAACCGGCCAATACAATTTCTTGAATCATCGCCCAGTGCGGACCCAATCTATATTTGGAATTTCATGCCATCTTGAAGGAACATCATCCAGTGCCAGGGTCTTCTCTAAGCTAATTGGGCTTTGGCAGTGATGTCATTCCATAGTGGGCGTTTGTCGAGACTATGGCAATGATAACTCAAATCTCGTTTTCAGCAGCGTGTGCCCATGTGTGCAAAGAGGCTGCTCCCTCCCTTACATGCAATTACTCCTCCTGCTGAAGTTTCACTTCTGGTCTCTTTCTGAAGATGGGAGATCAGTAGGCTATTTACACTCCATGGCTTTAAGCATTCCTCTCCTTCTATTCTGTGTACAACTATTTCTCTGGTCATTAATATGGCTTAAACTAAAATTAGGGAGAGCAGTAACCTTATAAAAGCAGTAAACTTATCAAACTTTTGATAGGTAGGAAACAGTCATCAAACCATAGAGGGAAGTGTCTCTTAGGGTTAAACATTATAGGCATTGGAATGAAGCAGTTGTGTTTTGAATGGCTGCCCAACCACTTTTAGCTGTATACGTTGGACAAGTTTGTTAATCTATATGAGCCTCTGTTTCCTCAACTGTAAGATGAGGGTGATACTTTTTGCCTCATGGTGTTGTGGATTAAATGTAACCAGATTTATGACTATTCCTCTATGTCTGCTGACTTTCTGACCTCAGATTCTCTTTCTAGCCTGTCAAATAATCCTCATGTCCTAAGAGCATTGGGGAATAAGGAAGAATTTTCTGGTGATTTCCCAGGAGAGATGGGAAATCCCACAGTCCCCAAGATTCCTCCAGAACACTGTCTTCAGCCTCTTCTCTATGATTTCTGAACAATTCAGTTCTGCCCCAAACTTGCACACCGTTACACAGTCCAGAGTCATCTTGCTACTCAGCAGTTCAAAAGCCCTGCCATTAAGTGAACATCTGACTGTTCATCAGAAGAAAGTTTTAGCAGTCATCTGTTGTTACTTCAGTATGTCTTTTGGGGTCTCATCTCTCACTGAAATTGTCCATCAAAATATTGCTTACAATTATATTCAAGTTTTCTCTCTGAGAGGTGTCCCAAGGGGGGATATAAAAACAACTTCCCTCAGGATTGGGAGTTTAGGATTAGCAGATGCAAATTACTATATATAGGACGGATAAACAACAAGGTCCTATTGTATTGCACAGGGAACTATATTCAATATCCTGCAATAAACCATAATGGAAAAGAATACGAAAGAGAATATATATATGTATAATGGAATCACTTTGCTGTACAGCAGAAACTAACACAACATTGTAAATCAACTATACTTCAATAAAATTAAAAAAAACAAAGTGAACAACTTCCTTCATTTCACTACATTGGTTTTATATAATACACATAAAACACTTAGCACAATGCCTGCACAGAGTCATACTCGACAAACAAAAGTTTGTTTTTTAGACAAAGTGAAAGCAATATAGTGAGATAACATAGTTTTGATATATGTGGAACAACTGCTCGATTTAAGAATTTGTGGGCCTCCCTGGTGGCGCAGTGGTTGAGAGTCCGCCTGCCGATGCAGGGGACATGGGTTTGTGCTCCGGTCCGGGAAGATCCCACATGCTGCGTGCGGAGTGGCTAAGCCTGTGAGCCATGGCGGCCGAGCCTGCGTGTCCGGAGCCTTTGCTCCGCAACGGGAGAGGCCCACACACTGCAAAAAAAAAAAAAAGGAAAAAAAAAAGAATTTGTGTCTTGTATTTGTCCCTTAATTAGTAACATTAGAGAAGGTATTAGCATCCCTAAGCCAGAGATGCCCAAGGCCTGAAAAGCATCAAGGGTGTGTCACCTCAGGCTCAAACTCCCATCTGGAGACCTGGCACATCCCCACACAGATGGCTAAGTAAGCTGCTGTCATCTTTTCCTCCTTATACGGAGAGGCTAAATGATATTCTTGGCCGGTTTAGTTGAGAAGTCTCTTTCTGGTTATGGTAAGTCTGTTTGAACTTCTTCCTATCCCAGCATAGTTTGTCAGCGATTCTGCTGGCCTGGTGGTTTTTTACCCATGGAGCTATAGAGAATGTTGCTCTGGGTCAGACACTTAGCCAAAGGCTGGGGCAGTAGGGGAGAAAGCACCGCTCTCAAGTGAACCCAACTATAAGTCACAAGGAGTGGTCAGCTGTATAGCACCCGATGAACTGAGTGTTCAGAGTGGGGCAGGATGGCCGGGATTTATGGAGTAGGGAGCCAGGGAAGGTGTCAAGAGCTCTGACATTTGATGTGGGCCTTGAGGAGTAAGTAGGGATTTTGCTAGGCCACAAAGCAAATGCTGACAACAATTCTGGACTTTTTGGGTGTGCCAGCCAGAATCAAAGAGGGAAAGGAAACTCAAGGGACAGAATTAAGGGCTTTTATTATATCATCTCTTTCCATATAGAGACCCAGCTCAAGTACCGGAGGGCTTTTTACTTCCCTTTAATAGGGATGACCATTCCCTTAAAAATGAGGGCTGTTTTCCTTCTTATATGGAGAGGTTAAATGACTTGTCCAAGTTTGTGTATTTTGTAGGTAACAAACAAAGCCTAAATCCAATGCCTGTCCAGGGCCTAGCCCCTAATTTGTGGTCAATAATCAGTATTTATTGCAAGAACAATGAATGAGTGAATGAATAAACCCAGTTCTCCTGACTGCCATAAAGTATAATTTCCTCTCCTTGGTACTTGTTTTTGTTGTTTGGTACATTACTAGCTGATTATTATCGCCATCCACAGAGGAATCCCATGGGATATACCTTGAGGCCTTTGTGAGTCCTCAGATTCATGAAAGCATCTATAACATATATTTTTTTCTTCATATGAGAATTTTACGCAGGGCAGGGAGTCCACCAAACAGTTTTAAAAATGGATTTCTATTCTTTTTACCTTCAGTCTCAATACCTTTCCATCTCGCCTGCTCATAGCCATCAGGAGCTTGGCCTAGTTGTACCTTGAACCACACCCCTCATATGCTTTCCATGTGGCCTTTTTGTGGTTTAAGGCCTAAATTGCTCCCCAGCCCAGGGTTAGAAGCTCCAACTGCCTTCTCATCCTTATCTTTCACTTATTTATTCTTACATGCATTCAACAAATATTTATTGAGTACTTCTTAAGAATCAGACCCTGTGCTGGGTGCTGAAGATACAGGGGTGAAGAGGAAAGACACACAGTTTCTCTTCATGGAGCTGACTATCTAGTGGAAGAAACAGTAATAAATGAAAGTTATATTATGTAATGGTTTATATTATGTAATGGTAGTTTTGCTAAGTGCCACAAAAGGGAAGTATAGAATGGTGAGGTTGTTCAGCAGGGGAATCTAATCTATTTGGGAGGGTCAGGACCAGCTTCCCTGAGGGACTGAATTTAGGGGAATAGGAAATGGCTCAGCAAAGAGATAGGAGAGGATATTCCTGGCAGGGGGCAGAGCATGGGTAAAGGTCCTGAGGTAGGACAGAACTTGGCTTTGCACGGAGATTTAGAAAGGTTCAAGTGACTGTAATGGCTTGGCCCACAACAGCTTGTAATGCTTCCTTTTGCGAGAGCAAAATCCAAAGTCCTTATTCTAGTGAACAAGACCCTACATGGTCCAGAGCCCTACTACAGCTCAGATCTCATTTCCTCACCCTTCCCCTCTCCTGCCAACCTCATTTTGCTATTCTTCAAAATGGTAAACATAGTTCATTTTCTGGGCACCTGCATTTTTTCTCCCTCCTACCTATGACACCATCATACCAGGTATTTTCATAGCTCACTCCTTCATTCCATCTGAGTTTCTGCTAAATGTTATCCTATCAAAGTGGCCTTCTCTGATCACTCTTCCTATAACAGTGACCCTCCACCACTCTCGGTCCCATTACTCTGCATGTTCTTCATCACACTTACCACCATGTGGCATATAATTTTTATTTGTTAATGAACTCTATCTCTCCATTACCTTGTAGGGGTCATGAATGAAGCTGTCTTCTTGATTGCTGTATCCTCAGCACCTAGAACAAAACCTGACTAATAGTTGGCACTCAATAAATATGTATTAAAAACAGTTGAACGGGAAGAGTGATACAAGACCAGACTGGAGAGAAAGCCAAGAGCCAGACCCTGGGACACATACCATGTACTTTCATGCTCAGAGCGGCCTTGTTCACGCTTTTCCCTCCACCTGCAATGCTCTTCTCCACCCCCTTCCATCACCATCTCCACCAAGGGAAGTGCCATTGACATAGCCCATTGCCAGAGCTTCCACATAGCATTTATTTAATTCCTCTTTGGATTCTGGTGAGTGAGGTGTATGTTTGACTCCTGTCCCCAGTGCAGCATAGAGCATGACCAAGAGTAGGTACTCAGAAAAATCTTTGCTTAATTGGGTGGCAGGAGGGCAATAATCCAGGAGAGCTAATAATCCAGGTTAGGGATTTTAATAAGGTCAGGGAGCTGAGCCAAAGTCATGACTGGATTTGAAGGAGCATATAGTTAAGAGCATGAACTCAGAGCTTAGTTTCCTGGGTTTTGAATCTGGCTGTGTCAATTACGAGTGACTTTTTGTCTGTAAAGGCCTCGGTTTTTCTCTGTTTATAATGGGCATAAAGAGTACCTCTGTCATAAAATCATTATGAAATTTACATTAATCACTATATTACAGTATTCAAAATAGTGCAAGAAACATAATGAATACTATATACATGTATTGTTTAAAAAAATAGATAAGAAGCCTAGGATGTTGTTTATGGGCAGGAAACCTCAAAGTCCAGGGAAGGCCTGAACTTGGCAGAGAGACAGCATTTGGAGATGCACTTGGGAAGCTGGGCAGGGCACTAGGAGAGGGAGATCTTGGGAACCAAAGCCCAATCCCAGCCGGTGCTTCAGCCCATTTTACAGAAAGTGAGACTGAGTTTAGGAAACACCTTAACTTCACTCCCACCACAGCACAGGAATGCTGATAACTCAAGTGGCTCCCAGATTAATGCTCCCTGTGCTGTTTCCTCACAATTTATCAGTGGAATACAATAACTGGCATCCCAGATGGTGGTTTATTATGTATTTTATTATTTATTTCCTTCCTTGTTTCTCAGAGCAGTTGAGGTAGTTTATAGGAAGCAACAGAATGTAAACCATGGATTAAAAACAATATTAGGGCGACTTCCCTGGTGGTCCAGTGGCTAAGACTCTGTGCTCCCAACGCAGGGGGCACGGGTTCAATCCCTGGTCAGGGAACTAGATCCCACACGCATGTTGCAACTAGGCGTTCGCATGCCACAACTGAAGATCTCACACGCTGCAACAAAGATCCCGCATGCCACAACTAAGACCCGGCACAGCCAAAATAAATAAATAAATAAATATTAAAAAACAAACAAACAGTATTAGGTCTAGGAAAGGTATACATTAAAATAAGAGGCCAGCATGGTGGTAAGGTAGGATAGGAGAGAGCACTGATGACAGACTGATACAAGGGTCTGCACTGTTGTTATTTTCATGTGCAAATTAAGTTCTGAGCTTCCTAATGGCAAAAGTGAAAAGACACACCTGGTTAGTTACATAGAAGAGAAAAACAGTGTTTTCCTAGTTCTTATCCCTAAAAGAAATTTCTCATTTGTTCCAGGCTCTTTAGGAATGACACTGAACGCTGACGTTTCCATTCTTATGCCCTAGGGCTATCTTGGCCCATGGGTTGGCCAGATTTCTGCCCTAAGGTGGTTATAACTTATGAATTTGCTTGAAAAGTCTTAGATCCTCATTCTGACTCTGCTGTGATTATGGGCTTCCCCTAATCAGCCAAGAACTACATTTGTGATTCAACCTCTTAGAATGTCATGGTTCTTAAAGACCTTAAAGGTCATCAGGTCTAACATCCCCATCCCACTCACCTTCTGATGTTTGAATCTTCTCTGCAACTACTCCATCAAGTGGCCATCCAGCTTTTTCTTGAATGCTTCCAGTGACAGGGAGCTTGTCACCTTCAAAGACCTCTCATTCCATCTGTCCATGAAGTTTCCTGTTCTGTTGAGTTGACATCTGAATCCTAGACATACTTATTGAAAGAGACATTTCATCACTGAGGAAAGAAATCAAGTCAAATTGGCCAGCAGGAAGCAACTCTGGGAATCCTAAGCTTCATTAGAAGTAGACTTTTGTTCAAATAAAGTGTTAAAATTAAAGCTGTATATATCTGAGTGGGGCCAATTGGCATAAACTCATCACAGCATATGGTGTGCTTCCTTTTATATGCACGTTTAGCAGCTAGTGGGTACCAAACCTCACACAGCTCCCAATTGCTAGCACTAATGAAGGATCTGTTTGCTTTGGGGGATAAAGATGGTATCACTGATTCACAGTTGTTTTTCCAGGAGTGATGAACATATTTCACTTCCCCATCTACACTCTCTTGCGTGGTCCTTTCTTGGCCTCACTGCCACTGCCCTACTTCAGACCTCATTGTCTCTTGCCAGGACTGTTCACTTGTCTCTAACTGGCCTCCCTGCCTCAAGTCTGGCCCTTTCTGGCCTAAGATCACACCGCCAGAGAGGTCTTCATCAAGCGTGGATTTGCCATATCACTTTCAGCTTGAAATCCTCAGTGGCTCCTGTTAGCTCCAGCATGGAGTCCAAGCTTCTTGGCATGTAAGATGGGCAGGGCAGGGGCAGGGGTTACTTGTGGCCATGAATAGGACAAAGATAACTGTCCCTCATTCAGGGACAGTTGAGACCCCAAAGTAGTATAAGGCCTTCTGGAACAATAATAGCTCACATTCATATAGCTTCAGAACAGTCACAGTCTCTTCACTGACAAAAATTAATTTCATCTCTAGTTAACACAGGAAGAAACAGAGATTCTCTCAACACTACTCCTACTAGTGCTACTACTACTGTTAACAATAGTGAATGGTTTTATAGCACTATCTGTGTGCCAGGTTCTGTTTCTAAACACTTTATTTCATTTAATCCTCATAACAAGGTAATTGCGTGACCCTGAAAGTGAGCACCTCCTTAAGTTTGTGCCCTGCTGCCTCTCCCTCCTTGCCCTAGCCCCAGCTCTGGTAGGACTCTTGTGTCATGACACAGGGAGCAGAATTTGGGGGTACCCAGTAGGGGGATCTCAGACAGAAAGTCTGGTCCTAGCAGAGGTCCAGCCTCACTGCTGGAACTGGGATCAGAAGGAACAGCCTAGAGTTTTGTAGTCAGGGTTGGAGAGCCAGGAGGCCATTACTACAGCGGGCAGCGTGGTGAAGAAAAAGACCGCAGGGCCCGGAGCCACGTTCCCATATGTGTGTGCCACTGGTGGGAGCTCGCGTGCAGTGTTTCCTTTCTGGACCTCGGTTTCCTCCTCTGCACAATCAGAGTGTTCAGATCCCCGTCTCCTTCCCAGGTTCAGTGGGATGATGGCAGTGAAGGTATCTGATGGACAGTAAGGTACCGACACAGCATGGGGTGGGGAGACGATAGCCACGTGGGTGTCAGGAGCTTGGGGCTCAAGCTTGTCCCCACACAGCTTCCCCTTTCTGGGGAAGACTTCATATCTCAGTAAGGTGGATGACACAACTCAGCCTGATGAAGTCAGCTGTGCTGCATGCCCACTGTTAAGAGAATAGCTCCTATCCTACCATCCCAGCCCATAGACAGCCTGAAGCCGGAAACAGCATGGCCTTCAAATCCCAGCCCCAGCTCTGCCCTCGTGCTGAACACCTCTTCCAGCTCAGTCACAACAAAATGTCTCCTTCTTCCTTATAAACCCAGGGCTCTGTCCCCACCAGCCTACCCCATCACCCACACTTCCCCTGGGTCTTAAAACATGCCACTGCCTCAAGACTTGGAGGCCCACCTTAGGATGTGTGAGATCCATGTTGATAACTAGCTAGGAGGCTAATTGAAAATATTTTGGAGTTTTCATGTTAGCTCCGTCAAATCAAGTAAAAAATCATTCTTATCTACTACAACCAGCAGTTATGCAAATCTGCCAATGGCATTAATTAAAGGACTTCCTTACTTCTCAGAGCATTTATCATAAATGAGGAACAGGAACATTCAGGGGCCCATGTCATTCTCTCCCGCAGACACAGCCCCATCTGAATTAATGTCGTATGCAGAGAATCTGCCCTGGGGGGCAGGGTGGAGTTGGATTCCTTATGGGCAGATATTTGAGTTCTGTATTTGTGTAGCACTGTATGTTTACCAGGTGTCAGCTTAGATGGGACGGGCCATCCCTTAAGTGAATCTTCACACTTCTCACATCATCTCTTGAGATTTCCAGCCTCATCTTGACCCCGTGTGGTGGGCAGTGTGGATGCCCTCTACAGAACAATTTTACCTCCACTATCCCTTTTGATCTTCACACAGCTCTGTGATGTTGGTTGTTGTTCTTTTTTTTTTTTTTTTTTTTGCGTTACGCGGGCCTCTCACTGTTGTGGTCTCTCCCATTGCGGAGCACAGGCTCCGGACACACAGGCTCAGCGGCCATGGCTCACGGGCCCAGCCGCTCCGCGGCATGTGGGATCTTCCCGGACCGGGGCACGAACCCGTGTCCCCTGCATCGGCAGGCGGACTTCCAACCACTGCGCCACCAGGGAAGCCCGGTTGTTGTTCTTGTTGCTATTATTCCTGTGTTGTAGATGAGAAAATTTGGGCTTCCTTGCTGTAAGACAGGGGTGACCAAAATTATTTTAAAGTGCCAGATAGTAAATATTTTAGGCTTTGCAGTCTGTGAGGTCTCTGTCATGATTCTCAGCTCTGCCACTGTAGCATGAAAACAGAAATAGACACTGAATAAACAGACATGGCTGTGTCCCAATAAAACTTTATTTACAAAAGCAGGTGGTGGGTCTTGCTTTCTTGACCTCTGCTATAAAGCACTGACATTGTGGCAGGGAAAAGATACCTTTGGTAAATAGGAAACCTTAATGAGGGGATTTGTTATTATCTCAATAAACTTTACTGAGCATCCACTGTATGTCCAGCACTGTGAAGGATACCTTTGTAAATCATGGATAAATCAAGGAGTGCACGGTAGGGCAGGAGAAATATCTATACGAATTCACATCATTATCATTTAAGGCCCAGAGTTCTCAGGACCATTAGAGGAAGCAGATGAGACTCAGAATTCAGAACATCTGGAACCTCAAGGAGCTTTCTGGAGGAGGTTATATGCTAGCTGGGCTTTGAAGAACAACCAGGATGAAACATGAAGCCTTGTCCATGGGGGCATACTTGGTGAAGGGTCATTGTGATCGCGTTTCCCCTCCTCATTCTGCTCCTCCCACCAATAGAGACCAGGTATGTTCACAGTCAGTGCCCAAGCGAGGGCCCTTGTAGGACAGCTATGGCAGTGAAAGGGGACCTGGGCTCAGGATGGTGCTCCAGTCATATATATGGAAAAACAGATCCGAATTAGGCCATGCAAGAGCCAGTTGGAGTGAAACAGGTAGTTACGGGCCTCAGAGAAAGAGAAGTTGGGGTGAAAGGCGTCTCATGGCACTGAGTCACAGGGAGGGAGCTATGGCTGCTTGAAACCTTAGGCTGCAAGTTATGATGCTGTGGCTACAGCCCCTGACTCCCCGTCTTGGGCCGGGGGAGTTCCCCACACCAATTACAATAAGCATGACCTCACTTTGGGCTAGTGCCTGTGATGCTTTGCGATCACAAGGCACCTTCACAACCATTATCTGTTTATCTTCGCAACAAATCCTATGCGGTTACTACTATCATCCCCATTTTACAAGTAGAGAAACCAAGGCTCAGAATAATGCACTGCTGTGCCCAAGAATTTGAAGCTAAATCTGTGTGACCTCGAAGACAGTGCTTTTCTCACCGCTCTCTACTGCCCCATCGTACATGTGCCGGGAGTTAGAGATAGAAGATAAGAGAATAAGCAAATATAGATCAGAATCCTAATCAAGAAAGGCCACTCTAGTGGACTTAAGTCTCAAAAGAGTACTATGGGAGGGGGAGACAAATTCCCACCTGATCAGAAGCTCTGCGTTCCTATGAAATGTGCTTTTATTCTTGCCCAGTTGGCTGGAGGGACTAAGTGATTCAGCTCCAGGCTGTCTCCTTAAAGTCTCAGAGCATATCCCCACCCATGTGGCTGCCAGCTGGTGGGTCTTGGGGTGCTTCTGGGCTCTACCCCCTTGGCTTCTTGCTTTTACTCTCAGCCTGGTCTCTCTGGCTTCTAGGTCTTTCCAGCCAGCACCTTTGGATTAATTATTTCTTTGGGCGGTTTTTCAGGATTCGACATCCACATGCAGGCCCCCGTGTCTATCCAGAGGACTGCATGCCTAGGTCTCACATTCTTGTCGAGCCCCCCATGTCTATTTTTAACCTCATCTCTAATCAGGGTTATGCACACAGTCTCAGCAAGACACTGCCAAGACAGAGAGAAGACTCTCATAGTACAACTGAAAATTGCATCTCTTTATGAGACCAAAGCCCTGATGGTATAATAAATAAACTGATCATTTCTATGATTGCCTTTGAAGAGTAAACAAACATGCATTGCATCGTGCATGCAGTTTAAAAGCCGTAATTTTTTTTTTTTTTTTTTTTTTTTGCTGTACGCGGGCCTCTCACTCTTGTGGCCTCTCCCTTTGCGGAGCACAGGCTCCGGACGCGCAGGCTCAGCAGCCATGGCTCACGGGCCCAGCCGCTCTGCGGCATGTGGGATCTTCCCAGACCGGGGCACGAACCCGTGTCCCCTGCATTGGCAGGTGGACTCTCAACCACTGCGCCACCAGGGAAGCCCCAAGCCATAATTTTTAAAAAGGAAATATTTCAGAGGTACCATGGTTTATTTGGCCCTGTTTTTGCATTTCTATCTTTTCATTTAAAGCACCAAAAGCCTCAAACACAGAAATGCCCAGGATTTCTCTTGACCCCTGAGGAGCCCTGGTGTTCCAACAGCCCGGTTTTCTGGGAATAGGGATCAGGTGGAGAATCCTGCCACTCGCCTCTGTCCACATCTTGGTTAACAGAACAGCTCTCAGCTCAGTCTCCCAAGTTAGGGCCCCCTCTTCAGTGAGCGCTTCTGCCCACACTGCCACTGCCTTCATCTGGTCGTCTTCATCCTTCTCTTGGACTGTTATTTAAACATTCTGGAATGTGATCTTTCTGTTACCAGTTTCTCCCCATGCACTCCATTTTCCACACTGCTCTTAGAGTGATTGCTATATAAAGCAAATCTAATCATGGCTGGAAAACCTCAGTACCTTGGTTTTACTCCCAGCTTAGTTGGGGAGGGGTTTCTTTGCTGCTGTCATCGCCCAAGGTGACTCCTCTCACATAGGAACTCGGGCGGGGAGGTGGGGAAGGTGGGGTGGTGCACGACACAGCGCCCCTCCCGTCCCAGAGAATAGAGGCACCGAAGGCCTTCACCAGACCCCGGGTTCCCCTCCCCAGCCTGCCCCACCGGCCTTCACCAGACCCGTCAGCCGGACAGTGGACAATGGTGCCATTCCATGAGGTTCTTTTCCAGATCTAAGAAGGGGCATACAGTATGAAGCCACAAAATCTGGACACTGATTCCTTGTTCTTTTACGCCACACAGGGGGCCTTAAAGTCCTCCTGGACGATGTCTCCTTTCCACCGATGGGCTCCTGTCTCTGTGGAGCCCCCTCTCCCCACATGCTTTCGTCTGTGGCCTGCTGCCCTCACTGCACGCCTCTGCCCAACAAGCTGCTCCACCTCTCTCTGAGCTCACAAATTTGAGTGACACCTCAGGTTTCAGCAGGTCCCAGAGTGAGAGGTAAGGGTGGCTCTGGTCCCCTGGGTGATTGCGAGTCCACAGTTCCAGTTCAGATCATCTTTGCTGAGAGCGGTGGCTGACTTCTTTATGCTTACCTACCAGGCAGATATGCCTCACCCAGGCAGTAGTGGGTTTTTGGTCTGTTTTTAAAATGAGTCCGCCCCATTCGAAGTCCTATAGAGGAAAGGATTTTCCCTTCCATTAGCATATTTTGGCCTTGCCTCTTTTAGAAACCTAGGTGTCCTCACTGTTATGTCTGGTTTTGACTAACAGGCCTTGGCTTTCCTTGTAAAGAAGCCAGGCTAGCTGTAAGTGGCTGCTTTCTTTGCTACCCAGGAAGGAGAGCATGGCTCAGATCCACATCTGATAGAAAAGTGTAACAGAAGGGTCGCTGGGCACCCAGAAAAACATCCTGAACGCCTGCCACAATGAACTTCTGTCTATCTGTATTAGGTTCCTAGGGCTGCTGAGGCAAATTATCACAAACTTGGTGGCTTAAAAGAACAGAAATATACTCTTTCATACTTTTAGAAGCTAGAAGTCTGAAGTCAAGGTTGAAAGGCCTGTGCTTCCTTTGAAGGCTCTAGGAAAGAATCCGTCCCTGCCTCTTCTAGCTTCCATGGCTCTGCAGTGGTGGCATCCCTCCCATCTCTGCCTCCATCCTCACCTGGCCTTTGTGGGTCTTTCCCCTCTCTCCTGTCTCCAATCTCCCTCTGCCTTTCTCTCACAAGGATACTTGTCATAATAATCCAGGGTAATCCAGGATGAAGTCATTTCAAGATCCTTAATTACATCAGCAAAGACCCCTTTTCCAAATGAGATCACATTCACAGGTTCCAGGTGTTAGGATATAGACATATTATTTGGGGGCCACCGTTCACCCACTGCACCATCCCAAGACATATAAGTCCTTTCACAATTGTTTCTTCACATAGGTTTTCTTCCCTCTACTTTTGATGTCCTTCACCATCCTCCCACCTGTCTGCCACCCCCATGCTTTCCTCACTCTGTAAACGCATTTGCACCTTAAAGTAAGAGCTCAGACATCCCTTGTGCATAAAGCCTTCTCCTCCAGGAGGTACTGTCATGTGTCCTTTCATCCAGGACCCTGTAGCATGTGCTCACTAGCCTGGAAGGCATCTGCCAGCCCCAGTCTGGGCTGTGAGTGCCGTGCCAGGCAGGAGTGAGTCATCCCACTGAAACCTCTCCTCTCAAGGTCACCAGGGATTTCCATTTTGCTAAAGCCACTGATCACTTCTCTTCCTTTTTTTTTTTTTTTTAAACTAAACTGCTTAGCAACACTTGACACAGTTAATTGCTCCCTCCTTCTTGATCACTTTCTTTTCCTGGCTCTTTGTGTGGCATTGCCCTTGTTTTCCTCCCACCTCACTGGCCACCCTCTCTTACTGTCCTTTGCTGGTCCTCCTCCACTGCTAGACCTCTGGATATTGGAGTGCCCTAGGGCTCTGCTCTTCCCTCTTTTTATCCTTTCTCCCCAGGAATTTCACTGCTGCAAGTAACAAGGATATATGCCAATGACACTTACATTTATGTTTCCCCCAGACTGTTTACCTCTGGATTTGTGTATCCAGCTATTGACTTGATAATTTCACTTGAATGTCTAGTGGACATTTTACAGGTAACACAGACAAAGCAAAACACTTGTTTTCCTCCCAACTTTGTTCCCTTCTTGTCCCCACTCAAAATGGCACCACCATCCACTCAGCTGCTCAAACCCCAAAACAGAGTCATCGTTGACTATGTTTTTCCTATGTCCCATGTCAAATCAATCAGAAAGTGCTATGAGGTCTACCTCCAAGCTATGTCTTGAGCCTACCTATGTATTTGCTTTTCTACCACTACTGTCCCAGCCTCTCTTCTCTTGCCTCAACTCCCACTACTTTCCCTTTACTTGTATCTTCCAGCCTGCTGGCCCTTCTTTGTGTTCTGCAAACAACCATGTTCATTTCTACCTTTTGGATTTCCTCCTTCCTTTGTCTGGAATGCTATTCTCTTAGATCTTGGCATAATTTCCTTCTTGTCTCTAAGCCCTTGGTTCAAATGTGACTTACCCCCAAAGTATCACTCCACCCATGTCACTTTCTATCCCAAGACTTATTTTGATTTTTTTCTATTACTAAGTTATCTGATTAATCTTGTTTATCTGTTTACTTGATTAACATTGTCTCCTTTCTCTAGACAAACACAGGTACTTGCCTGCCTTGATCACTCACCATACCTAGGTAAGTGCCTGGCACCTAATAGCAACTGAATATATACTTGTGGAATAAATGAGTGTATGTTTTAGAAAAATCACTCTGGAGACAATTCAGAGAACAGACTTGACAGGGAGAAATCTGTGCTTTAGAAAATTCTCTCTGGCTAGAGTATGCAGTGTGGATTGGACTTAGAAACCCCCGAGTCGCTTAGAACACCAAACCTTGTAGGATGTTTGGTGAGGTGAATTCAGTATGATTATAGCCTAGAAATGAATTGGAAGATTTCTTCATTGATTCTGACAAGTGGGCTTCTTTCCCTGCACTGTTGCCTTTGAGTAGTGAAAATGCGATTAAAATAGACCTCCATATTTGGGTTGCTGACACCACAAGTGTGTGAAAGTGGAATTAGATACTTTTCCCGTGGCAGCTCCTGACCCCAAAACCATGGAGAATTGCTGTGGGGACAGAGTTCTCTGAGAGTGTCATCTGGCAGCGAAGATGCAAGGGGAATGAGCCTGTAGTGGGTATGGTTCACTCCTTGAGTCAGAGGTCCTTTTGGCTGGCCTAGTGGCGGATAATGTGGGGACAATTCTTTTCTTCCCATCTCTTCATTACTGCACAAAGGAGCACACAGAGCTTCACAGAAAAGGGGTTAGCCAGGCTCCGTAACTCTAGGATTCTTCTTTCTCTCTTTATCCCAGAGCCTGAGTCCTCTTGCACTCTTTTCAAAGCACAGTGGAAATAGAAAGGATGCTTAGAAAAGTGGATAAAAAGAAAACAGAATAGAAATCTCCTAAACCTATTAAATTCTTCCCCTGAATCTCTTGCAGAATTTATATTCAGTAAAAATATTATTTTTCAGGGCAAATAAAAACCCTCCCAATGGCAATTGTTCCTTCTTCCCCGCTCCCCCACTTGTTTTTTGGGTAGATTTTATGGAGTGATTTGAATTCATAGGGCCTCTCTTTCATTGTGCAGACTGAGAAATTGTAAACCTCGTGATCGGGAGGGCTGGGTGATCTGAGTGGGTAAACCAGCTTTGAGGAGCTGGCACAGTCCCCGCGAATCCGCATGGACGCTGAGCTTTGCCAGTCTGCATGGGCAGTCCCCGTTCTAAAAGGCATATGATGTTCTACTTGGCAGCACAATACAGCAGAAAAGTGTGGAGTTAGAAGGAGGAAATCTGGACTGCGGTCCTCACTACTTGGATGACCTTGGGCAAGCTATGTAGGTTTTCTGAGTCTAAGCTTTCATATCATGAAGTGGGAGTAATAATATGTTCTTCCCCTACGTACAATGCCATTCTGAGAGTTAAATATATATGTGAGTGTGCTTAGGGAACTGGGAAGACCTCTGTGTATCTTAGTCATTATTTTCTAGTTTGTCAAATCAAAGTCTTAATCTAGAATGGATAAATCTATTCACAGTGAATGTTCATTCATTAGACAGACTGATTGATGATGAGTTGGGATTCTGGATTCAGACCAGAAGACAGAAATAATCCTACTCTTGATGATATTTTAGAGCCTCTCCAATTCAATATGACTTAATTTGCACATTTAGTATAGAGCTTGAGTATTAGATAGGGCTAAAAATGAGATTTAGTGAGAAAAGATGGTTTTATCCACAAAACATGCACTCAACAAACATTTTGGGGTGCAGATAAAATGTTTATAACAGTGCTTGGCACATGTCAAGTGCTCAGTACATTCCCACTGTTATTACCGTTGTTGCTCTTGTTGCTGTTTGCCAGGTCCTGGGCTGAGCTTTGGGGTTGCAAATATGCAAAGCCATGGTCTCTGCCCTCTAGCATCTCTGAGTCTAGTGCGGGAGATCGAGTTGACGATTACAGGAAAATGAAGCAAGTGGGGGCAGTCAGAGACTGATTCAAGTCAGCCTGTCTATACTTGAAATTCTGTTTCGTTATTTATTATCTAGGTGAAGTAGCTAAGTGCAAGTGACTTAACATTTCAGGCTTTATTTCCTTCATCTGTAAAAAGGGAGAATAATAGCACTGATTTTAAGGGATTGCTGAATGAGTGAAATTAGATAATTAATCATTCATTTATTTATAAAATATATATTGAGTGTTGAGGTTGGCTGAATATTGGCACCCCTGGAGGTATCCATGTCCTTATCCCCAGAACCTGTGAATATGTTAGGTTGTGTGGCAAAAGGGAGTGAGGTTGCAGACGGAATTAAGGTTGCTAATCAGCTGGCCTTAAAATAGGAAGATTATCCTGGATTAATGGGATGGGCCAAGTGTAGTCACAAAAGTCCTTAGAAGTAGAAGAAGGAGGCAGGAGGCAGGGTGGGGGGCGGGCAGGAACGAGTCAGAGACAGATTTGAAGATGCTTTGCTGCTGACTTTGAAGATGGAGAAACAGGGCCACAAACCGAGGAATACAGGAGGCCTCTAGAAACTGGAAAAAGCAAGGAAATCCATTTCAAACTTCTGACCTCCAGAGCTGCACAATAACAAATTTGTGTTGTTTAAGCCACTAGGTTTGTGGTACTTTATTACAGCCACAAGAGGAAACTGATACAAACGTCTACCATGTGCCACCAGACTCTGTTCTTGGTGCTGGGGCTAAGCAGTCGCCAGTGCACACAGACAGACACACGTACCCCCAGTATTTGGAGCTTAAATTCTAGAACAATAAATAAATAGACAAATAAATATGGGTTGGAGGCTGAGACCTGCTATGAAGAAAAGTTAAAGCAGAGTCAGGGAGCCAGAGAATAAAGGGGATATTATTTTGCATACGAGTGGTCAGAGGGCCTTCGTAATGAGATAGCACTTAAACAGACATCTGGATTAAATGAGGGCTTGACCCAGGTGGATATCGGGGGAGAAAAGCAACCTTGGGTGAAGCAGCTCCTTTCTGAGGGCCATTCCCAAAGACGGATGCAACTCTGAGACTTCAGCAGCCAGAACCCCCAGCAGCCGGGGGAACAAAT
This sequence comes from Leucopleurus acutus, assembly GCF_964270905.1. Classification (NCBI taxonomy): domain Eukaryota; kingdom Metazoa; phylum Chordata; class Mammalia; order Artiodactyla; family Delphinidae; genus Leucopleurus; species Leucopleurus acutus. The sequence continues at coordinate 32,350,364 of NC_139150.1, forward strand.
GCCTCAGTCCTGAAGGGGGACCTGATTAGTGCATCACAGAATCCATGACAGGGGCCTGTTACAATAAGCTGGCCAAGAAGTGATGATAATTTGTATGGGGAGAATTCAAGGAGGGAAGGTGAGAAATAATCTTTTGCTTATTGAGTTATAATTGACATACAATATTATATTAGTTTCAGTTGCGCTACATAGTGATGCAATATTTTTATACATTACAAAATGATCAAGATGATAAGTCTAGTTACAATGCTAACATACAAAGTTGTTACAATATTATTGACTATATTCCCTATGCAGTACATTATATTCCCTGTGATTTATTTATTTTATAACTAGAAGTTTGTACCTCTTTTTTTTATTTATTTACTTATTTTTATTTTTGACTGCATTGGGTCTTCATTGCTACACGCGGGCTTTCTCTAGTTGCGGTGAGTGGGGGCTACTCTTCGCTGTGGTGCACGGGCTTCTCATTGCCGTGGCTTTTCTTGTTGTGGAGCATTGGCTCTAGGCACGCGGGCTTCAGTAGTTGTGGTACATGGGCTCAGTAGTTGTGGCACATGGGCTCAGTAGTTGTGGCTCCCGGGCTCTAGAGCACAGGCTCAGTAGTTGTGAGGCGTGGGCTTAGTTGCTCTGTGACATGTCGGATCTTCCTGGGCCAGGGCTCGAACCCGTGTCCCCTGCATTGGCAGGTGGATTCTCAACCACTGTGCCACCAGGGAAGCCCGGAAGTTTGTACCTCTTAATCCCCGTCACCTATTTAGCCTGTCCCCCCACCCCCTCCCCTGTGGTAACTACCAGTTTGTTCTCTGTATCTATGAGTCTGTTTCTGTTTTGTTTTGTTTGTTCATTTGTTTGGTTTTTTAGAGTCCATGTATAAAGGAAATTACACAGTATTTGTCTTTCTCTGTTTGCCTTATTTCACTTTGCATAATACCATGAAGGTCCATCCATGTTGTTGCAAATGGCAAGATTCATTCTTTTTTATGGCTGAGGAATATGTTCTTTTTCCATTCATCTATCAATGGACACTTAGGTTGCTTCTATATTGTGGCAATTGCAAATAAAGCTGCGATGAACATAGGGGTGTATATATATTTTTTAAATCAATGTTTCCATTTTCTTCAGGAAAATACCCAGAATTAGAATTGAGAAATACTCATTTTAATGCAGAGCTCACAGGATTTGCAAATGGATTTCCTGGAATGGAAAGAGAAATGTCAAAGGCTGACTTCGAGCAAGTGGAATAGGGTTGCTAAAATGGGGAAAAATGAATGAGGGACAAGTTTGGGGGAGAACAATCAAGAGTTTAGTTTTAGATATAAATCTGAGATGCATTAGCATCTTCACGTAAGGAAATGTTGAGTTCATTGGAGAGATCAGGACTGGAGACATAACTGTGAGAAGGCTGTGGAACTGACCTCAGTCACTTCAGGTAGTGGATATAGGCAAAGAAGAGAGCCAAGATTGAGTCCAGGGGCACTCCACCAGTGAAAGATTGGAAAGACGAGCGGAGGCTCCAGCAAAAGCACAAGGCCTGGCATGTGGTAAGTGCCTAGTGTAAGCTGCTATGGTCTGAATTGTTTCCCTCAAAATCCATGTGTTGAAGCCCTAACCACCCTTCCCCCAAGTGACTGCATTTGTAGATAGGGCTTTCAGGAGGTGATTAAGGTTAAATGAAGTCATAGGAGAGGGGCCCTGAACTGATAGGATTGGTGGACTTATAAGAGGAGGAGGAGAGAGAGATATCTCTCTCTTTCTGCCATGTGAGGACACAGCTAGAAGGTGGCCATCAGCAAGCCAGGAAGAGTGTTCTCACCAGGAGCTGAATTGGCTGGCACGTTGATCTTGGACTTCCAGCCTCCAGAACTGTGAGAAAATACATTTCTGTTGTTTAAACCCCCCAGTCTGTGGCATTGTGTTACGGCAGCCCAAGTGTCTGACTGAGACACTAGCCATGGAGGTTTAAGAACAGGCAGAGGTGACTTAGGCCAGAAAGCACTGGGAGAGCTAGGAGGACATGCTCTGCTCCTAACCTCCTGACTGACCCACATTCATCAGTGGCCCTCTTTGGGCCTCAGTTTCCTCTTCCGTAAACTAAGAGCTCCTTTCAGTTCCAGCATTCTACAAACTATGATTTAGAAATAGAATTGTTAGAAGACAGGTAATACTGCATTTATGTGGATTTTGAAAAAATATTTTTTAATTTTATCTTTTACTGTGGTAAAGTATACACATAAAATTTACCATTTTAACCACTATCCATCCCTGGGACTTCTTCATATTCCCAACTGAAACTCTGTACCCCTTAAACAATAGTTATTCCCTTCGTCCTCCCAACCCCTGGCAGCCACCACATTACTTTCCATCTCTATGAATTTGACTGCTCAAGGTAACTCCTATAAGTGGGATCATACAGTATTTTTGTCCTTTTGTGTCTGGCTTATTTCCCTTAGTATAATGTCTTCAAGGTTCATCCATGTTGTAACCTGTGTCAGAATTTCATTCCTTTTTAAGGTTAAATAATATTAGTCATGTGCATTTGAAATCATAAGACCTGTGCCCAAATTCCAACTCTTCTATTTACGAGTTCATGTGACCTTGAGTGTGCCCTCTGTTTCTCATTTCCTCATCCTTAAATAGTGAAAATAGTACCTACCCACAGACGTGTTGGGTGGTGAATTTGATATAATGGATGTGAAACCACTTTAGAAAGATTATGATGCTATGGCTATTTTTAGCTGTAAGAGGCCACTAGGTTGACTGCCAGGGGTGATTTTTTTCTCTTGGTCACTTTAATGACATCTTTCCAGGCAATTCCTTGGCCCGGCTGCACAGCTGATCCAGTTCACTTATCATGGCAGTCAAATAAATGGACTTGGTTGTTTTCCTGTCAGCTTCTTGATGTGTCACATCAGCACAGCCAAAGATAAGGAGCCTCTGTCTCTGACCCAGATGCTTTGGACCTGGGTGCTTCCATTGTAAGCCAGGGAAAGTATAACCCCGATGGCTGGAGAAAACCCTCCTCCCCTTGGCTTTTTGTTACATTCTACAGCAACATCAGGCTCCCTGTTTCTGGGCCTGACTCCATGAGGTCATTCCACCCTAGGAAGGGTGGGAGGATGGATTAGAGGGAAGTGAGATGAGGCAGCACAGCCTGGGAGTCTGGGGTCTGAAGGCCAGGCTGGATCTCCTACGGACTACCTGTGGGACCAAGCGCAACGCACTTTCCCTTTCTGGGTTGGTTACCCTCCTCTGTGTAGTAAGGGGTGGGACTTGAGGACCTCCAAGGTCATTTTCAGCTCTGGCCTTCTGTGAATGATGAATGATATGTGAATTACCATTCCACTTTCTGTCAATGACTCTAGATCTTTCCTTCACCCCCACTATTCATGTACTTGTCCCCAAGAGCTACTCACTTCAGGTTCAGACTTAAACTTGATCCTTACTGCTAGCACTGAGCCTATCTCTTCCCTCCTCCCTCTTCACTTTGATTCCTTTCTGGTCCAATTTTCTGCTGTCTAGAGGAGCTGGCTTTAGAAACATCTGCTTTCCTAATGCATGCTGAAAGATTAATGGCAGATTATGGCTTCAGTTCTCATTTCACTTGCATTTTGGGAGAGGAGCAATACTTCAACCTCAAAAGAACGGCCCTCTCACAACAGAGTCTAGACACAGAGTGGGGAGACATGCTCAAAAATTAAACAGGGGGCCATATTATGTAGACTTCCAAAGAGAAGTGAAGAGGTTTGGACTTCATCCAGTGGCAGTGGGGAGCCACTGAGGGTTTTTGAGCTGTATCTGAGCTATCTCTTCAAGTGATCATTCAGGCAGCTTTTTGAAGACTGGATTAAAGTGGGAAGAGAACAGAGGCAGGCAAGAGAGTGAATCCCAGATCCAAGTGAAAGAGACCAAGAAGAGTGGTAATAGAGATGGAAAGGAAGAGACCCACCTGAGAGGTTTTAGAAGAATCACCTGGATTTCAGCCCCAGTGAATCTGGGGATAAGAGAGAGAGAGGAATTGAGGATGACATTGACATTTCTAGCTTGCAAGTTTGATGCCCAGTTTTGTCTGTGGCTAATAAAGAAAACACGCTTTGCCATTCTCCCCCAGCTCACTATGCTGCAGCCATGCCCAAATCTGCTCCTGCCTCAGGGCTTTTGCACTTGTGGGTCTCTGTGCCCAAGTTTAGCTCAAATGTCCTCTCTTTCAAGGGGCTTCTTTGATGGCCAATCTAAGGCAGTCTCTCTGCCCTGCTCATCTCCCACCTCAGTCCTTATTCACCTCACCCTTTATCCCAAGCTAAAATGAGCTCCTTCATCTATTAGCTTAGTTCCACTAGAATTTAAGTTCCGCCTGGGTAGGGGTCTCATGTGTCTCATTCATGAGTGCATCCCTGGCACCTAGAAGAGGGCTTGGCTCATAGCAGGTGCTTAGTAATTATAAGTTTAATGAACAGGAAGGATGGAAAGAAGGAAGAAGTCTGGAATCAGATGTGGCAAATTATTTCCAAAGATGGCTGCAACATCTCCCATCTTGTGTGCCTTTTGCAGTGAGACTTGCTGCTTCTCTCATCAGATGGAGCCTGTTTCCTCTCTCTCTTGGACCTGGGCTGGCCCTATGACTTGCTTTGACCTGTAGAATGCAGCTGAAGTGACACTGTATGGCTTCAGAGTCTAGGCTTTCAGAAGTCCCTGTGGCCTCCATTTTCACACCCTTGCAATGCTTCTTCTTCTTGTGTCTTGAGACACATCAGAAAGCCCAAGGCCCTGTGGAGGGAAAGGGAGGCCTCCAGTCAACAGCAACTGCTGAGCCCAGCCCGCAGCAGATCTGCCAGCTGAGCGTGGCCACATGAATAATCCCAGGCAGGAAGAGCCATCCAGACAAGCCACAGAGTTGTGAGAAACAATACATTGTCTTAAACCACTAAGTTTCATTCTCCACTTCGGGCTTTGAGTTTAAGGAACTGGTGGGCATCCAGATGGAGATGTACAGCAGGAATTAAATATATAATTATATAATTGTATATGTATACATATGTGTATATTTACATATGTATCTGTGTATATATACTTATATGTGTATGTATAAATACATATATGTAATATTGGTATGTGTTTCTGGCAGAAACAGCTTTGATGACCTTTGAATTATGTATATGAACCTTTAATGTGATTAAGAAAAAAAGCTCTATTATTTCTTGACTAGATTGTGAAGAAAATTGTAACAACTGTGTATTTTCTTACTCTTACTCTGAAAATTTTTCAAATGGATGAATCAGGGCAGTTCTAGGCTGATAAAGGAATGGTTCCCATCAGTGTGATTCAAAAAGCATTCAGGATCCTGCCTGCCCAAAGTTTCTACCCCACTGCATTCTGCTCACTCCTTTGGCCAAGAGTTAGACAGTAGATGCAGAAGCATTAGTTCCAGCCCACCCTAGTATAGACAAATATGCATCTGGTGCTTTCCATCTTACAAAGCAATTTTCCCATCATCATCTTATTTAATCCTCATAGCAACTCTGTGGCATAGGTTCTGATATTTTTTTTTTTTTTTTGAAAATGAGGAAACAGGGTCTAACTGAAAAGTTACACAATGCGTAGGTAGTGGAGTGAAGACAGACCCAGCAGACCCCCTAAACTCCTGGGTCAGCATGCTTTCAGCACCATCACACTTATTCCAATAGAACAGATTATGAGCTTCTTGGAAACTATTTACATAATAAAGAGAATGCCCTTGGTCTTGAAAGCCATTCATTGTCTGTCACAGGAGACAGGGAGATAGCATCTTTGGGCAAGGTCTCCACCCATCTTGTAATTTAAGTAAAACTTTCATGCTAATTTCCTCTCCCTCCTAGAGTTAGCCCTAGCTCCTGGGAAGGAAAGGAAGTGCTTTCACACTTTATAGACAACCTTGGCTTCAATCACATCATTTGCTCCATTTTTTTTCTCCTGTGAAATATGAAAAAGCAGATGTAAAGGCTTCTCTGTTTCTCTTTAAAAGAAGAAGATAATAGTTGTTTTGCACATTTTAACTGAACATATTTAAAAAGATTGAGAGTTGATTTTTTTAATTGCAAAATTTATTCTGGATAAAACATTAATGTGGGATGAGTTAAGAATACTTTTTTTTTTTTCCTCCAAGTATTAGGAGACAAGAGGAAGGCTCTGGAAATCTGTTTGCAAACCTTTAGCAGTCCTCATGGGCTCCCTGAGACTAGGCAGACACTACCTGAGATGCTCACCCAGTCTGGGCCACAGTTAGACTATTTGATGGGGGGTGGGGTGGGGGAATATCTTCTAAGCAGGCTTCTCATCTCTGCAATTCTCTATCACAGGATGAAAGGCCACACCTGACTCTCCTTTTCTCCTGTTGGTGTCCCTCTAATTACTTGAATGATCCAATCTTCCTCTCACTATTGACGTCCCACTTCTCTCCTCTGTGCCCTGGGTCCCTGCTTCCCGGTGGACGGCTCCCCATCCACCCCCCTCATTTGCTGAGATCTGAATTGCCCTCTGCGGATTTCCCCAGGGGAAGCTACTCATTCTTCCATTTTTCATGCCCTATGAAACTGGGAAGGGGGTTGACACACTCCCGGATTTTTTCTTACATTTATAGACATTACACTTTCACCCTAGTGAAAACTGCAATTTATTTTGTTTCATTCTATTTGGCTATATAACCCACTATTGTTACTGGCCCTTTCCAGTTGGGCCCCAACAAGAGTCCTCCTGCCTGGTGTCGTTCAAACCAATAGAAGGAGAAGGAGTTTGGTTCAGAAGCAAACAAACGTTTAATTCTTTGATGAAAGAATAGAGAGTTGCAAGCTCACGCTGTAGAGTACAAGCTCGCCCTGACAGGCAGTCAGCAGGCCGGCTTCATAGGGTTCTTGACAGCGGGGAGGGGGCGGAGTCCACTGGGGCAGGCGCAGCTGTGCTGCTTAGGCTCCAGATCGCAGTGCCGGGTGCAGCGTCTCTGCACACGGCCCACCGCCACCATCTTGAATTGCGTGCCGTGCGGCGTCTCTGCACACGGCCTGCCGCCGCCATCTTGAATTGACGTCCTGTGCAGCGTCTCTGCTCACGGCCCGCCGCCGCCGTCTTGAATTGAGCTTCCTCTGCAGCGTCTCTGCTCGCGGCCGGAGCTGAGGTGACCGCACAGCCGTCTCACACTAACTCTGGTGGGAAGTGCCTGGTGCAAGGCCTCTGCCCTGAGGACCCTGTGAGCAAGTGAAAGTGGACTAAGCACAAAGGTAAAAAAAATGTTAGACTTTATTATTATTATTTTAAACTTTTTTATTTTTTTAAATCTTTACTGAAGTATAATTGCTTCACAATATTGTGTTAGTTTCTGTTGTACAACAAAGTGAGTCAGCCATAAGCACGCATATATCCCCATATCTCTTCCCTCTTGTGTCTCCCTCCCTCCCACCCTCCCTATCCCACCCCTCTAGGTCGTCAAAAACACCGAGGTGATCTCCCTGTGCTATGCGGCTGTTTCCCACCAGCTATCTGTTTTACATTTGGTAGTGTATATATGGCAGTGCCACTGTCTCACTTTGCCCCAGCTTATCCTTCCCCCTCCCCGTGTCCTCAAGAACATTCTCTACGTCTGCGTCTTTATTCCCGTCTTGCCTCTAGGTTCTTCAGAACCTTTTTTTTTTTTTTTTTATATTCCATATATATGTGTTAGCATGTGGTATTTGTTTTTCTCTTTCTGACTTACTTCACTCCGTATGAAAGTCTGTAGGTCCATCCACCTCACTACAAATAACTCAATTTTGTTTCTTTTTATGTCTGAGTAATATTCCATTGTATATATGTGCCACATCTTATTTATCCATTCATCTGTTGATGGACACTTAGGTTGCTTCCATGTCCTGGCTATTGTAAATAGTGCTGCAGTGAACATTGTGGTGCATGTCTCTTTTTGAATTATGGTTTTCTCAAGGTATATGCCCAGTAGTGGGATTGCTGGGTCGTATGGAAGTTCTATTTTTAGTTTTTTAAGGAACCTCCATACTGTTCTCCATAGTGACTGTTTCAATTTACATTCCCACCAACTGTGCAGGAGGGTTCCCTTTTCACCACACCCTTTCCAGTACTTATGGTTTCTAAATTTTTTGATAATGGCCCTTCTGACTGGTGTGAAGTGATACTTCATTGTAGGTTTGATTTGCATTTCTCTAATAATTAGTGATGTTGAGCATCTTTTCATGTGCCTCTTGGCCATCTGTATGTCTTCTTTGGTGAAATGTCTGTTTAGGTTTTCCACCCATTTTTAAATTGAATGGTTTTTTGATATTGGGCTGCATGAGCTGTTTGTATATTTTGGAGACTAATCCTTTGTCTGTTGTTTCATTTGCAAAAATTTTCTCCCATTCTGAGGGTTGTCTGTTCATCTTGTTTACGGTTTCCTTTGCTGTGCAAAAGCTTTTAAGTTTCATTAGGTCCCATTTGTTTATTTTTGTTTGTATTTCCATTTCTCTAGGAGGTAGGTCAAAAAAGATCTTGCTGTGGTTTATGTCAAAGAGTGTTTTTCCTATGTTTTCCTCTAAGAATTTTATAGTGTCTGGCCTTACATTTAGGTCTTTAATCCATTTGGAGTTTACTTTTCTGTATGGTATTAGGAAGTGTTCTAATTTCATTCTTTTACATGTAGCTGTCCAGTTTTCCCAGCACCACTTATTGAAGAGGTTGTCTTTTCTCCATTGTATCTTCTTGCCTCCTTTGTCGTAAATTAAGTGACCGTATGTGCATGGGTTTATCTCTGGGATTTCTATCCTGTACCACTGATCTATCTTTCTGTTTTTGTGCCAGTACCATACTGTCTTGATTACTGCAGGTTTGTAGTATAGTTTGAAGTCAGGGAGCCTGATTCCTCCAGCTCCATTTTTCTTTCTCAAGATTGCTTTGGTTATTCTGGGTATTTTGTGTTTCCATACAAATTGTAAAATTTTTTGTTCTAATTCTGTGAAGAATGCCATTGGTAGTTTGATAGGGATTGCATTGAATCTGTAGATTGCTTTGGGTAGTATAGTCATTTTCACAATATTGATTCTTCCAATCCAAGAACATGGTATATTTCTCCATGTGTTTATGTCATCTTTAATTTCTTTCATCAGTGTTCTATAGTTTTCTGAGTACAAGTCTTTGGCCTCCTTATGTAGGTTTATTCCTAGGTATTTTATTCTTTTTGTTGCAATGGTAAATGGGATTGTTTCTTTAATTTCTCTTTCTGATTTTTCTTTTTTGTGTATAGGAATATCAGAGATTTCTGTGAATTAATTTTGTACCCTGCAACCTTACCAAATTCATTGATTAGTTCTAGTAGTTTTCTGGTGGCATCTTTAGGATTTTCTATGTATAGTATCATGCCCTTTGCAGACAGTGACAGTTTTACTTCTTATTTTCCAATTTGTATTCCTTTTATTTCTTTTACTTCTCTGATTGCCATGGCTGGGACTTCCAAAACTATGTTGAATAAGTGCAGCAAGAGTGGACATCCTGGGTTTCCCTGGTGGTGCAGTGGTTGAGAGTCTGCTTGCCGATTCAGGGGACGCAGGTTCGTGCCCCGGTCCGGGAAGATCCCACATGCTGTGGAGCGGCTAGGCCCGTGAGCCATGGCCGCTGAGCCTGCGCGTCAGGAGACTGTGCTCTGCAACGGGAGAGGCCACAACAGTGAGAGGCCCGCATAACGCAAAAAAAAAGAGTGGACATCCTTGTCTTGTTCCTGATCTTAGTGGAAATGATTTCAGTTTTTCACCATTGAGTATATTTGCTGTGGGTTTGTCAATATATCACCTTTATTATGTTGAGGTAGGTTCCCTCTATGCCCATTTTCTGGAGAGTTTGTATCATAAATGGGTGTTGAATTTTGTCAAAAGTGGTTTCTGCTTCCACTGAGATGATCATATGGCTTTTATTGTTCAATTTGTTAATATGATATAGCACATTGATTGATTTGCATATATTGCAGAATCCTTGCATCCTTGGGATAAATCCCGCTTGATCATGGTGTCTGAGCCTTTTAATATGTTGTTGGGTTCTGTTTGCTATTATTTTGTTCAGGATTTTTGCATCTATGTTCATCAGTGATATTGGTCTATAATTTTGTTTTTTGTGATATCTTTTTCTGGTTTTGGTATCAGGGTGATGGTGGCTTTGTAGAATGAATTTGAGAGTGTTCCTCCCTCTGCAATTTTTTGGAAGAGTATGGGAAGGATCTGTGTTAGCTCTTCTTTAAATATTTGATAGAATTCTCCTGTGAAGCCATCTGGTCCTGGACTTTTGTTTGTTGGAAGATTTTTAATTACAGTTTCAATTTCATTACCTGTGATAGGTCTGTTTATATTTTCTAATTCTTCCTGGTTCAGTCTTGGAAACTTGTACCTTTCCAAGAATTTGTCCATTTCTTCCAGGTTGTCCATTTTATTGGCATATAGTTGTTTGTAGTAGTCTCTTATAATCCTTTGTATTTCTGTGGTGTCAGTTGTGATCTCTCCTTTTTCATTTCTCATTTTACTGATTTGCATAATCTCCCTTTTTTTCTTGATGAGTCTGGCTAAGGGTTTATCAATTTTTTTTATCTTCTCAAAGAACCAACTTTTAGTTTTATGGATCTTTGCTATTGCTTTCTTCGTTTCTGTTTCATTTATTTCTGCTCTGATCCTTATGATTTCTTTCCTACTACTGACTTTGGGTTTTCTTTGTTCTTCTTTCTCTAGTTGCTTTATGTTTAGGGTTAGATTGTTTATTTGAGATTTTTCTTGTTTCTTGAGCTGAGATTGAATTGCTATAAACTTCCCTCTTAGAACTGTTTTTGCTGCATCCCATAGTTTTTGGGTCTTTGTGTTTTCATTGTCACTTGTTTCAATGTATTTTTTTAATTTCTTCTTTGATTTCTCAGTGATCTCTTGTTTATTTAGTAGTGCACTGTTTAGCCTTTATGTATTTATGGTTTTTACAGTTTTTTTCCTGTAATTAATTTCCAATCTCATAGCATTGTGGTCAGAAAAGATGCTTGATATGATTTCAATTTTCTTAAGTTTCCTGAGGCTTGTTTTGTGACTCAAGATGTGATCTGTCCTGGAGAATGTTCCGTGTGCGCTTGAGAAGAAAGTGTATTCTGCCACTTTCGGGTAGAATGTTCTATAAATATCAATTAAATCTATCTGGTCTGTTGTGTCATTTAAAGCTGTGTTTCCTTATTTATTTTCTGGTTGAATGATCTGTCAGTTGGTGTGGGGTGGTCAATAAGTGGGGTGTTAAAGTCCCCTACTATTATTGTGTTACTGTCGATTTCCCCTTTCATGGTTGTTAGCATTTGCCATATGTATTGAGGTGTTCCTATCTTGGGTGCATAAACATTTATAATTGTTATTTCTTCTTCTTGGATTGATCCCTTGATCATTATGTAGTGTCCATCTTTATCTCTTGTAACAGTCTTTATTTTAAAGTCTATTTTATCTGATAGAGTATTGCTACTCCAGCTTTCTTTTGATTTCCATTTGCATGGAATATCTTTTTCCATCCCTTCACTTTCAGTCTGTATGTGTCCCTAGGTCTGCAGTGGGTCTCTTGTAGACAGCATATATATGGGTCTTGTTTTTGTATCCATTCAGCCAGACTGTGTGTTTTGGTTGGGGCATTTAATCCATTTATATTCAAGATTATTATCAATATGTATGTTCCTATTACCGTTTTCTTAATTGTTTTGGGTTTGTTTTTCTGGGTCTTTTTCTTCTCTTGTATTTCCCACCTAGAGAAGTTTCTTTTGCATTTGTTGTAAAGCTGATTTTGGTGGTGCTGAATTCTCTTAGCTTTTGCTTGTCTGAAAAGCTTTTGATTTCTCTGTTGAATCTGAATGAGATCCTTGCTGGGTAGAGTAATCTTGCTTGTACGTTTTTCTCTTTCATCACTTTAAGTATATCCTGCTACTCCCTTCTGGCCTGCAGAGTTTCTGCTGAAAAATCAGCTGATCACCTTATGGGGATTCCTTTTATGTTATTTTTTGTTTTTCCCTTGCTGCTTGTAATGCTTTTTCTTTGAATTTAATTTTTGTTAGTTTGATTAATATGTGTCTTGGTGTGTTTCTCCCAGGGTTTATCCTGTATGGGACTCTCTGTGCCTCCTGGACTTGGGTGACTATATCCTTTCCCATGTTAGGGAAGTTTTCAGCTATAATCTCTTCAAATATTTTCTCAGACCCTTTCTTTTTCTCTTCTTCTTCTGGGACCCCTGTAATTCGAATGTTTGTGCATTTAGTGTTGTCCCAGAGGTCTCTGAGGTTGTCTTCAATTCTTTTCATTCTTTTTTTCTTTATTCTGCTCCTCGGCAGTTATTTCCAGCATTTTGTCTTCCAGCTCACTTATTCGTTCTTCTGCCTCAGTTATTCTGTTATTGATTCCTTGTAGTGTATTTTTCATTTCAGTTATTGTGTTGTTCATCTCTGTTTTTTTGTTCTTTAGTTCTTCTAGATCTTTGTTGGACATTTCTTGTATTTTCTCAATCCATGCCTCCATTCTGTTTCTGAGATTCTGGATCATCTTTACTATAATTACTCCAAATTCTTTTTCAGGTAGATTGCCTCTTTCCTTTTCATTTATTTGGTCTTGTAGGTTTTTACCTTGCTGCTTCATCCGTGACATATTTTTTTGCCATCTCTTTGATTTTTTTCCTTTTTTTTGAATGAGTGGGATTGTGTTCCTATCTTACTGGTTGTTTGGCCTGAGGCTTCCAATACTGGAGTTTGTAGGCTGTTGGGTAGAGCTGGGTCTTGGCGCTGAGATGAGGACCTCTGGGAGACCTCTGATGAATATTTCCTGGGATCTGAGGTTCTCTGTTATTCCAGTGGTTTGGAGTTGGAGCTCCCACCGCAGGAGCTTCAGCCCAACCCCTGGCTCATGAACCAAGATCCTGCAAGCCGTGTGGAGCGGCAAAAAAAAGAAAAGAAAGAGAAAAAAAGGAGAACAACAAAGTAAAAAATAAAATTAGACTAGGAAACTAACAGATATGTTAGAAAAAATGTAAAAATAAAAGTATAGATGAAACAACAACTGGAAGGTAAAACAGAACCACAACAGTGAAAAAGAGGAGAGAAAAAAAAAAGGTGGAAAAGGCCTTGGCTGTGGAGGGTGGGGGTTAAGCAGGGATGAGGTTTGAATGGTGGGCGGGGCCTATGCTTAGGACCCACAGGGCTGGAAAAGACCCTGGGGAGTGTGAGGGGTGGGCCTTAGACTAAACAGAACAGAAGGAGCCCAGGCGTACCTCCCACCTCTGGTATCAGAGGGTGGGGGACCCCACCTGGGAGCCCAGCAGGCTTCCTGTGCTTGAGTGGGCGGGGCAAATGCCCTCCTCTCACACTCCTGCAGTCCAGGAGGGCCCCTCCGGCCTGCCTCTCCTGTTCTCTCTTGGGCCTCCCTCCTACACCCCCTTGACCAACCCAGCCCGGAGGGGACCTCTGAGGGCATAGGACCTGGCCCGAGAGCTGGTCAGACTTCCCTGCCTAATTGGTCAGGGAAAACACTGGGTGCGCTCCACCCTGATCCAAGCCCCTGAGGGTCCCTCCAGGCGAGGGAACCGCTCCTCCCTCTCAGCCACTCCTCACGGCCACCAGTCCTGTCCAGCTTCCACTTCTCCCCCTTCAGTCCCCCCACGTCCTACCGGTTCGCTTGGGGGTTCTTCCTGTCTCCTTGGGTGTCAAGGTCCCCCACCAGTATCCAGCAGGTGCCCTAGTTGTGGGGAGATGCAAACTCTGCGTCTTCCCACACCGCCATCTTGACTCCACCCACTAGACTTTATTTTATTACCCAGGTTCTATTTTTATTTCCTAGGAATTGTTAAGGAGCTTTGCCAGTGACACTATCTCTTCTGTATCACTGTCCTCTACTAGCCTCCCAGTCACTGTTGTTCATTTA
>NC_139150.1:32364479-32416658 GCF_964270905.1 Leucopleurus acutus
CCATGTTCACCTGTAACTGGATCGCATCTTATCCAAATATCTCAAAAAGCTTGCCTGCACTCACTGCCTCCAGTTTCCTACCTCTCATTCACTCCTTAACCTGCTGCCATCTGGCTTCTTGCCCAGTTGCTCCCCTGAAACAGCTGTCCCTGAAATCAATAATAACTTCCTAATTGCCAAATCCAATAGATGTTTTTTAGTTTTTACCTCACTGAATCTCTTTCTAGTATTTGATATTATTAATCATTTTTTTCTTTCTTGAAACTCTGAATTCCCTTGCATCATCCTTCTGGTTTTCCTAGTATATGGCAGTTCTGTCCCTGCTTCTTTGTAGGTTTCTCTTCCTTTCACATATTGGAAGTCACGAGAGTTGCCCACTGTTTCACACTCTCCCAAGGTGAGCTCTTCTACCTGCATTACTTCTATTGATACCTATAAGTCTCCCTCAACTTCTCTTTCTCCTTTGCCAGCCACATGATATCATTGGTCAAATCCTGCCCAATTAAGTCAGGCTTCATCTCTCTTCTCCTGGACTGCTGCAATGGCCTTCGTACAAGGCTCCCTGCTTTCATTTCTGTTTACTTCCTGTATATCCTCATCCCATAGTCAACACAATCTAATGAAATATAAATCTGACCAGGCCAAGCCCATGCTTAAAACATTTAAAAAATTCCCTGGTATCTATAGAAACATGTCCAGGCTCTTCCCATACAAGAGCTCCCATGATCTAATATCTGCAGATGTCTTTGGCCTCACTGATCAGGCCTCCCTGCCTGATCGTTTTTGCTTCTGCAGCAATTAACTGCACAGAGTCCACACCTGACACCACCCCAACCATGCAGGCCTCGGTGCCTTTGCTTGTGTTCTTCCCTTGCCTGGAATTCCTATCATTTTTTGCCTATCCTTTGCTTGGCTGAATCCCACTCATTCTTTAAGACTCAGCTCACAAGTCCTCCACAAGCCCGCTGGCTGATATATAAGCCTTTCCTCAGAGCTTCCATAACACCCTATGTATTATATCTTCTCAGATTGCTTTACACTGGCTTCTCTGCCCATCCATCCACTCTACTGTAAGCTTCTTGAGGTCTCATTCAGCCTTCTGTCCCTCTTGACCAGTCAAGTGCCAGGTGTCTAGAAGGTGCTTGGGAAGAGCTTTGAATTTGGAATTAAGAACCAGGGATCAAATCCTTTCTTTTCCATGCATTATCCCTGTTGCATAGATAAGTCTCCTTCCCTGTCTGTCACACTTCCTTATCTATAATTATTCTACTTACCTTTCAAGGAAAAATTAAAAATCAAATGAGATAACATAAATTTTCTTTGTAAACTACAAAGTACTATGAAAATGTTTTATTATTGATACATATAATTTGCAGAGATACATAGTGAAGAAAAGATCTAACACAACATTATGGATCCTGTACAAATGTTAACAAGATTTCATATTCATTCAAAAATCTACATAAGCATTTTTATGTCAGTGTGGTAGTCTGCAAAGAACAGTGAGGGGATTATCTCTGTTTTAAAAACCTGTTCAATGTGCCTAGAGGTGCTAGAATTGGACTTACGAAAATAATCAGCTAATATTACTTAAGCTTGACAAGAGCACTAATTTAGCTTCAACATTAGCAGGTCATGAATCTCCTGACAATCTTAAGAACTTACAGCATCACATCTTCTTTCCTCTGTGCCTTCAGACTGTGCCTTCTGCCCAACTCTTCCAACTCTTTACATGCTTCTCAATTCTCTGTGAAAATCAGGCCATGGAGAAGGGATGATTCAGATGAGATTTCACACACCGACCTGACTTACCTTAAGTGAATACATGTCATTTATCCAATTCTTTCTTTATTGCTTAGCAAAAGAGAAGGAAAAATTGTTCCACTCTGCAAGAACAACTCCCAGTTCAGATAAATAGAATTAGAAATAAATGACAAAGCAATCATTAGGAGTGATCTGTTCTAATGGGTCAAATCCTTTATAGAAAATTGGAGCTGAAAAACTCCTAGTTCCAGGTTGTGCAACAAAAAACTTCAAGGAAGTAAAAGCATCAGCCAAGAGGAATATAAACATTTCACCTTCATGAGGAAGAGGGGGCAGTGCAGGTGCTCCCAGAAAAGGGCTAAGTTCTATGGGGGACAGGCAGAACCCCAAACCTGGGCTTTGGAGGTAGTGACCTGGCTCTGCCACCTACCAATCAGACAGTCTTTAGCAGGTTATTTCATCTGTTCGGACTTCAGTTTCCTCATATGTCCCATGGGGATCAATCATAAGGCATCTCATAGAGTGGTTGAAAGAGAGAGAGAGAGGGAGGGAGAAAACCATGCCTATATTCAATAAATAGTAGATATTATTTTAATTAAAGTTAAATTTATGTGAGGGAAAGTGAAAATACAGGGGAATAACAAAATATTAAATAGATATGTTAGGCCCAGATTATGCCACTCTCGAATTCCAGGTTACAAAGTTTAGATTTTGTTAAGACAATGGGGAGACTTTGAAGGTTTTGAGGAGTGTGTTGTGACACAATGACAGATGTGCTTTTTGAAGATTGATCTGGAAGAAGTGTATAGAGGGAGATTAAAGGGAAATATCAGGAGAACCAGCTAGGAAGCTATCATTTTAATCCAGTGAGACCTGATGAAGTCTGGCCTAGGGCAGTGGTAATGGGGATGGAGAAGAAGGATGTTACTGGGATAGAACTGGCAAAAGAGAGTTGTTAAAGATGGCTCCTGTGTTTCACACCTTTGTGACTGGGAGGACAGTGGTGCTCTTTATTTCAGAAACAGGAAACAGGCAGGGGAGTGGGTTCGGGAGGGTCTGTAATTTAGCATTGGTCTTAGGTGTTGTAGGTGCTGGTAATCTATCAAGGAAGAAAGAGCTAATAGGCATTTGGGTATAATAACTCTCTAGTACCCTATGATCAATAGTTAAGTATACTTCATTGGACTATTTGTTCCTATTTCAAAAGAATCCATATCTGATTTTTTTTAAGTACAATCAGTAGGAATGTAGGATTCACCAACAGAAACACCCACTGTAGAAAACCTGGCTGGAAGTGACTGCTTAGGACTTTCCAGCTCACTGCTGTGCCACCCAGGTTAATCACATTTGTTTGCTGCTAAAAAGATGTTTGAATCCAGGCAGGATCCCATGCTAACTCTTCTGTCTCTTCTTCCTAGAGTGTCTGTGTTCTACTCCCCACCCAAACTGGCTGAAAACATGAGCAAATCTGATCCTCGTACAACCTTGTTGAACAGTCTGTTCCTTCGTTCTCCTTATCAAAGAACTCAGCCTGGTTATAGAGGCTCAGGCTCCCCAGGGAAAGCCATGCTGAGACCTAGTGTCACATCCACCTTATCTGTGTTGTACTATTCTGTCTTTCTTTAAACTCTTCATCTGTTTTCCTGATACTGAGGTGAGGCTTAATGGTCTGTAATCCCCAGGTTCCCAGCGGTGCCTCTGGGAGAGTTTGGGCCCATATTAACAACTTTCCAATTTTTGGCAAAAGTGTCTCTTGTAACCCCATTTCTCTGTTGACCATTTCACACTTCATATCCATCCAAACCCCAGAGTCCCACTGTCCTTGCTGGTCATGTCCAGCTCCCAAGGATATATATATATATTGAAATATATATATATAAATATTTTTGAGAGAAGCTTAGTGTATTAATCAATTTATTTTAAAACGTGTATTTGGATTTATTGTGTGCACAGCATTGAACTAGACAATGCTGGAGGCCTCCTCAAGATGAAGGAAACATATAGTTTCTGGTTTTGCAATGACGTTAAGATCCAGATTGACATGTACACAAATGAGACAAGTGAGGCTGGGTAGGGGTAGTATGAGGAGGAGGAGGGTGGAAAGCTAAGCATGAGTTAAATCTGCAATGTATCAGCTACAAGACTTAAATTTTATATTGAAGATAGGGTACTTATAGAGAAAGGCTGATGGTAAAGTCCAAGAAGGCTCTAGGGACAGGCAAAGGGCCCATTTCAATGCCATCTCTGAGACCTATTAAGTGTAGAGTGTCCTCTTAGGCTAGGAGAGTAGTCCAGAGTTCTGGTCGAAAGGGACATTTTGCGTAAGTGAAAACAGGGCAAACACATAAAAAAGTAGCTGAAATACAATCTTTAATGATATATAAAGGAGATCAAGACAGTGCACTGCTTAAGTAATTGTTTTTAGTTTAAATCTAGAACTCAAGTAAGGTTTCTGCTAATTAAGTTTTTGTACTTTGTTTTCAGACTGAGGATCTCATTAATGCATCCTCTAATGGAAGACACATTTTATGTAATATTCCTTGTGTGCAGAATGTGTGTGAATTTATTGCACATGTAGTTTACGCTTTCTTTTTTGATCCTCATACCCACCTTGTCAACAGGTCAGGTCTCAGCTCAAAAAATTACGAGACTTGTTCCAGTTTCTCCCTAACCAGAGGGTAATTATCTGGAAGTTAAGGAACATTTTGTGTCTCTAAGGGCCATAAAAGGGCTGAACTGAAAAGTTTGAGACAGAGATGCTGCAAAAATCTCAAAAGCTTTCCTCAGTTCTGTGCTCTTATTAAAGAACAGAATAGCAAGCAATGTTTGGGTAAAGCAGGTCACCTGGGACTACATCCAAAGTAACACCTCTGATGCTAAAGACATTTCTAGAGCCCTGAGGTTCTGAGAGGAGGTTTCAGCATGATCAGAAATTCAGAAATTGCTGAGTTCATGAAGAAGAATGAAGACTCAAGTCCACAGGTCCAGGGCTAATGAGGGACGAAGCCAGAGGTAGGGTCAAGGGATTCATAGCTGTGAGACCACCGATGTGTGCTCTTCCTTCAAAGGATGTCTTTAGCCTCCACTGCTTTTATCTTTAGATTTTTATGACCCATCTCATTGTCCTGACCCTGAGGACAGGGATTCAGAGACCTTATGGGAGCTTAAAGCAGTTAAAACATCTCTGAGTCCTCTAAGTAGAGACATATCTTTATCAATGTCCATGCCCTCATAAGCCCAGGCTGGGTTCTTTAGTGGGACTTGAGGTTCAGTAATGGGGACAGTATCCACAGCAGTCCTGATATACTGTATTCCAAAGGTGACAGTGAGGGTTATGCAAGGCACATCTTCTTGGAAAGAGTTCTCCTTCTCCAGGACAGGGTAAAAAAAGGTGGCAGCCAATTAATTAAGTTTAAGGATTCTAAGTTAACTTAAGACACTGGCTCTTAAACCAGATGGGACAAAGCATGGCAACAGTACCTGAAGCCTGTACTAAGCATGGACCATTGACGGTGTTAGATGTTATTTTGGCCTAGGTCCCAGGAAAGCATAAATTTTGTCTTAGCTCAGCCTCTTCTTTTTCTTATGTATTTACAAAGATAGACATTTATAAAGAACAAAGGCAAACTTACATTTTACTGTTAGATGGGATTGAGACCCAATCTAGCACAGAGAGCTTTGGCAGGCTGGGCTGGAGCACTTTTCCTCAAGCCATATAGAACTCAGGAGTTTCAGCCAAAGGTCAATTCAACATGCATGTTAACACAGGGCAAAAATAAGCAGAGGGAAATAGACTTATCTAGGTGCCAAGCTAAACCACCTGGGAAGTAGCCTCAGGACTCTTGCTGTTAAATTTATTAGTTTTTTTATTCTATGTTTCAAGCCTTTGTCTTGAAAAAAAATCATTGCCTACTTCAAGGTCTCAAAGGTTTTTTTTGTTGTTGTTGTTGTTGTTTTGGTTTTTTTGGTTTTTTTAGAGCATCTGAATTTGGAACCTCTGGAATAACACCATTATTTATTTATTTATTTTTGGCTGTGTTAGGTCCTCGCCGCTGCGTGCAGGCCCCCTCCAGTTGTGGCAAGCCGGGGTCACTCTTCGTTGAGGTGCACGGGCTTCTCAATGTTGTGGCCTCTCCCGCTGTGGAACACAGGCTCTAGGCGCATGGGCTTCAGTAGTTGCAGCACGTGGGCTCAGTAGTTGTGGCTCACAGGCTCTAGAGTGCAGGCTCAGCAGCCCTGGCGCACGGGCCTAGTTGCTCCACGGCATGTGGGATCTTCCCGGACCAGGGCTCGAACCCGTGTCCCCTGCATTGGCAGGCAGACTCTCAATCACTGCACCACCAGAGAAGCCCTCAAAGGTTTTTTCTTATGTTTTCCTCTAGGAGTTTTATAGTTTTAGTCTTATGTTTTGTTCTGTGATCTATTTCTAGTTAATTTTTGGTATGATATGAGGTAAGGGTTGAGGTTCATTTTTTTCCTGTATAGATATTCAGTAATTCCTGCAACATTTGTTGAAGATTGCCCTTTCCTCATTGAATTACCTTGTCACCTTTTTGAAAATATATATGTGTGAGCTGTCTAATCTGGTCCATTGATCCATTTTTCTATCCTTACATCAGTATCACACAGTCTTGATTACTATAGTTTTACAGTAAGTCTTGAACTCAGGTAGGGTAAGTCTTCCAACTTTGTACTTCTTTTTCAAAATTGTTTTGAATATTCTAGATCATTTGCAATTCCATATACATTTTAGAATTAGTGTGTCAATTTCTGCAAAAAAAGACTGCTGGGGTTTTGACAGGGATAACACTGAATCCACAATCAATCTGGAGAAAACTGACACCTTAACAATGTTGAGACTTGCAATTCATGAACATATATATATATATATATCTCAATTTAGGAATTCTCAATTTATCATAGCAACATTTTGTAGTTTTCAGTGTACAGGTCTTGCATATATGTATTAAATATATTCCTATTTCATTTTTTCAACTGTAAGTGATACTGTTTCTTTTTGTTTTCTAATTTTTCACTGATAGTCTATAAAAATACAATTGATTTTATATATTTTCCTTATAACCATGACCTTGCTAGATTTGTTTATTAGCTCTAGAAGACTTTTTTATAGATTTCTTAGGATTTTCTGCATACATAATTATGTTGTATTTCACATGGCGTTTTTTAAAGCAATGATATTGCCTGCTTGAAAAAGTGGCCCAATTCTTGTGTTAGGAACTGACCAATAATTACTATTTCTGCATCTTTGGGAAAGTCATAGAAGATATCCATGGATGAGGGCATGTTGATTACACAATGACTCAGTAACCAGCAGTCACTGATTTCCCTGACTGAGGAGAATGTGAAAGAGCTTGGGAAATGCCTGTTGGTGTACCTGCTTAAGAAAGAGGTAGACAGGGTAGGAGAATAAAGACCAAAGAGAAAATCAAAGAGTAAAGGATTTTAAGGGACTGTGGGTTGTGCCAGTCCTCCAATCAGAAGAGGACTGACTTCTTGAAGCATGTGTCTGGGCTGTGGCAGAGTCTGCTCAGATATCCCACTCTTAATGAATCATTTGTGTGGGCAAATGTTATCATAAGTATCTCCAGGGATTCTTCTATGCTGAATAGGACACTGCAGAACTTATGGGTGCTGGCACAGCTCTCTCCTCTGCTTCTTCAGGTCATTATTTGCAAGAATAACTTGGAAGAAGTAGGGTTACCTGGGAGGTGAATGACTGCCTAAGACATGTCTGAGAATGGAATTTGGATTTGGAGATCTACTATTAGAAACCATGAGCTCTTAGTTTGAGATACAGTTGTCATGGCATTTTGCAAAGATCAAGGGCTTTGGAGTTAGACAAACCAGGGTTCAAATCTCACTTCTGATGGATGTTCTCCATTTTCCTTCAGACCCACTTTCCACCCTTCACCTTGCTCTGTGTGCTGAGAGGCTGACCCAACGTTTATTCTTTTGCTTCTTGTTGGGTTTAGCCAGTGGGAGGTTCTGGCAGGTAGTTTGAGGGTGGGAAGTGAGGTCAGGATATTTATTATCCCAGCTCCCCCTCTGCTGGGTTGCTGTTTGGCTGTGGCTGCTCCTGACAGGTGTCCCTCTCCTACAGCTTTCGCTCCAGCTTCTAGTAACCGCTGACCCTTCTTTCCCTTCATGCCCAAGGATAGTGAAAGCTTTCTGTTATTTCTGTCCATGGTTTGCTTTATCACCCCTTGCAGATTTTCTGTAACTCTGCTCACACCTTAAAATTGTTCCTTCATTAAACTTTCTTTAATCATCTCTTTTGAGGATGTCATCTGGGCCCTGTTATACCACCCCAGCTCCTTAATAGCTCTGGAATTTTGAGAAAGTTATTTAGGCTCCTGAGTGTCAGTGTTTTCATCTATAAAGTGAGGATGAAAATACATATGTGAGAGAATACATGTAAACAGCACATAGTAGCTACCTAGTAAGTGGTACCTGTCATCATCATTGGTAGTAACTATGATCACATGAGGACTGGCAAGCTCATGATGTCCCTATGACTATTCAGATAAAATTGTAGAGCTGTTTATTACTTATCCAGAAGCGTAAGACTGAAGGGAGGAACCTCAGGGAATGAAAGGTGAAGACTGGGCAAGGGGTTGGAAAGACTTTTTAGTACTATGAAATAGAATAATTTTGATATTTTAATACCAGAAGGGATATAGCTTTAGGGTCTCAGAGACTTGATGGGAGGATCCTCATACCTGAATATGACAGTGGAGGTGTTCACTTTGTTGAAGAGGAGAAGATTTTCGGAAGAGTCATGGCAGTGCCACATATCACAAGACAAATCATTGAACAGAGATGCATTGAGCTCTGAGTCAAATCTTGAGAAAGGCAGGAGTATGAAAGAAAAGAAGTTATTATTGACACGGGGCATCCTGAAGATCTTTCAGCCAGATGGAAGAAATGAATCCCTGACCCAGATTGCAGGTCTGTTGTATCTTGATTGTCCCTGCTTATATATATATCATCACTTGATGCCCACTGCTACTCCACTGGCTGATCCTTTCCTTTCTCCATGTCTCAGTCTCTTAGAGGAGCCCACAACCCAGTTTTGCAGAAAGCTCTTTGAGTTGACTCAGTGTTCCCTTCTTTCCAGGCCACACATGGCTGCCTGGATAGAGGGGTCAGAGTGGATTGAAGTAAAAACTCCCCATCTTGGTACTTGGAACCTCTCTCCTCACAGACCCTCAGGCTCCATCACTGAGTCTGACAAGTCATGCAAGGCTTCTCTTCTTTTGAAGTAAATGATCTCCAAGAGATCCTGCAAGTCCTCTTACAATTAACTTTCTGTTGAGTGCCCCTACCTCACCAGTTATTCTGACATAACCCAAATATCTGAGCTCTTCTCCCCAGGAGGCTCCTCAATTCCCATATAATTCAAAGGATACAGTTAGAAACCAGACAGTTTCAGAGCTAAGCAAATCTCAGATTCTACCCAGCTTCTAGTAAATACTTACTTGCCCTACAATTTTTTCCCTCCCAGCAGGTAGATAAAGGGATGAGACCCTCTTCTGTATTTAATTGTGATCAGAAAGGAGAGAAAATTGAGAGAAAGAGCTTGTGTTAACCAAGGGGAAAAAAGAAATCTAGAGAAAAGATTTGGCTAGCTTGAAATTATAAAGTGATAGATGTCTCACAAGAGTTGGGAAGGTCCCTGTGTGGACATTTTGTCTATGAAATTGCATACAATCCTGATGAAGAAGAAACAGAGTGGTTCCTGAATAGAAAGAATCCTCTGGCTTCACAGCAACTCTCTGTGTGAGCTCAGATATTCAAAGGACATGACTAGAAACCAAAGAATGAGCACAGAGGTTGATGAAGATTTGTGCAAATGACGTTAGAAAAGCAAAAGCTCAGGATAAACTGTGACTTGTGGACAATGGTCAGTACGTCATAAAAGACACAAAATTCTGTTTGGAGCAAACTGAAGAGTTTAAAAAAAAAATGGCAAAAGCAAATGCCTTGGGTAAATGCTTTCAAAGCCGTTGAAAAACTCTTGGCCTTCGTTCGCTCTGTCAAGGACAATGGCCTTATGAATGGACAGGGTAGGACAAACAGGAGCATAAAAAAGATCAATGAAGGCCAAACTGGTGAAGAGACTGTTAATGAGCCCAAAGCTGATTCAAACCTCCTGCCCAGGCACATCGTATTTTAGGGAACTGCGAGACCTTGCAAATGAGGTTACTGGGCCATTTTCGGTTATCCTGGAGAAGCTGAAAAATGGAGTGAAATGAATGAAAAATGGAGTGGAAAATGGGGGATGTGTGTCAGGAGGCTGGAATCAGCTAAGCACAGTCATGATTCTCTAAAAGGGGAAAAAGTGGGTTATGAAGAGAGATTGTAAACTTAAATGTTTATGGAGACCAGAAAATAACTAAAAAGAGTCAAGTAGGGCAGTTGGAGACTCTAGGGAGCGGGAAAGGGCAGGCTCCCTCTTAAAAGGGCAGCTGTTACTGAGCATCAGCTGGCTGTTGCCATGCCCAGAAGTGCTAGTTCTTCAACATTTTTATGTTAACTTTTGTTATTTTTCAAATGGGAATAGCTATTTAAAGGTAAAAAATGTATCTCATGGGCTAAATTACAGATATCTGCAGACAGATAGGGCCAACAGGCTACCAGTTTGTGACCTTTGCCCATAGATGTGCCGTCTTGCAGCTAAGAAGCTAGGATAGTCTATTAAAAGATCACCTGGTAAACATTGTAAAGGAACTGATGGCCTTCAGAAGCTGCGTGGGTTTACTAGGACTAACATGCCACATGCTAACCTCTCTCACTTCTTAGATTGGCAGAGGGCTGTGGTATCCTTGGGTGCTCTGATTTCAGCAAGGCTCTGACAAGGAGAGCCATATTCTCCTTGGGAACCAGATGGGGCAGTTCAAATAGAATGTCAGTACTCCTAGGTAGATGCTTAGCTGACTTGAAAAATTATGTTTGAGGTTAATGGACTAATAAGCCAGTACTGACCAATAGGAATGGCTCTATTCTCTTGTCTTTTTTTTTTTTCTTCTCTCTTTGGAGGAAGTGATCATAATTTATTTTTTTTTATACAGCAGGTTCTTATTAATTATCTATTTTATACATATTAATGTATATATGTCAGTCCCAACCTCTATTCTCTTATCTTTGACCAATTAAATTTTAGAGCCCAGAAATAAACTCAAGAATTGGCTTATAGCTTGATGCCTGCAGGGTACTGTGAGAATATCAACTACTTGATCGTGGCTCAGTATTTTGTAGCCCAGGGGTCAGCAAACTGACCCAGTTTGTATAAATACTGGTTTTTGTTAATTGAAGTATAGTTGACTTAAAATATTGTATTGGTTTCAGGTATACAACATAGTTATTCAATATTTTTATAGATTATATACCATTAAAGTTATCACAAAATAATGGCTGTATTTCCCTGTGCTGTACAATATATTCGTGTTGCTTATTTATTTTATACATAGTATTTTGTATCTCTTAATATCCTACCCCTAACCATAAAAAAGAATGAAATTCTGCCTTTTGTAATTAAAGTTTTATTGGAACACAGCCACACCCATTATTTTACACACTTTTTCTGGCTGCTTTTGATAGACAACAACAGATGAGTAATTGTGACAGAGACTGGATGGCTAGCAAAATCTAATATACTTACTATCTGTCCCTTCACTAAAAAACTTTGCTGAGTTTCTGAAGTAGCTAACATCATATTAGTAATCTTAGTGACCTTCTTTTTTTTAATTTTTAAAATTTTTATTAGAGTATAGCTGCTTTACAACATTGTGTTAGTTTCTACTGTACAGCAAGTGAATCAGCTATACGTATACATATATCTCCTCTTTTCTGGATTTCCTTCCCATTTAGGTCACCACAGAGCATTGAGTAGAGTTCCCTGTGCTATACAGTAGATTCTCATCAGTTATCTATTTTATACATAGTATTAATAGTGTATATATGTCAATTCCAATCTCCCAATTTGTTCCATCCCCTCTTCCCCCCTTGGTACCCATACGTTTGTTCTCTACCTCTGTGTCTCTATTTCTGCTTTGTAAGTAAGATTGTCTATACCAGCAAAATCTAATACACTTACTATCTGTCCCTTCACTAAAAAAACTTTGCTGACTTTCTGATGTAGCTAACATCATATTAGTAATCTTAGTGACCTTTTACACTGTTGAATAATGTTGATTAACATTGGATTTGTCAGTAATGGTCAATAAAAGCCCAAAGTCTATGTCATATGAACTGCTATCAAGCCACATCTTTTTTTTTTAACATCTTTATTAGAGTATAATTGCTTTACAATGGTGTGTTATTTTCTGCTTTATAACAAAGTGAATCAGCTATACATACACATATATCCCCATACCTCTTCCCTCTTGCTTCTCCCTCCCTCTCACTCTCCCTATCCCACCCCTCTAAGTGGTCACAAAGCACAGAGCTGATCTCCCTGTGCTATGCGGCTGCTTCCCACTGCTATCTGTTTTACATTTGGTAGTGTATGTATGTCCATGCCACTCTCTCACTTTGTCCCAGCTTACCCTTCCCCCTCCCTGTGTCCTCAAGTCCATTCTCTAGTAGGTCTGTGTCTTTATTCCCGCCTTGACCCTAGGTTTTTCATGACCATTTTTTTTTCTTTTTTTTAGATTCCATATATATGTGTTAGCATACGGTATTTGTTTTTCTCTTACTTACTTCACTATGTATTACAGATTCTAGGTCCATCCACCTCACTACAAATAACTCAGTTTCGTTTCTTTTTATAAGCCACATCTTCTTGACTCTTAGATTGAAACAATCAATATAGTGAATCAAAGAGCAGAGTTTAAATTTATTCTTGATAAAATTCAGCTTGTCATTTCATAATTTTTTTGTCCAGTGTGTTGATAATGCCTTTGTCTTCATGTCCAATGCATCCCACTTTTGAGGTGGGCCAGGGTGAGCCCTCATGTGAGGTAAGATTCAAAAGCCTGGGCCCAGATTATAGAGTGGTCAGAAGTAGATCTAACCTGAGGACAAGTTCAACATGAGGACCCATGAGAAGAGTTAAGGGTCAAGGTCAAAGAAATCGTGTCCATCATCATTGTGATGGACAAAGGCAGAGCAAGAGGTCAGAGGATGAATTAATGCAGAAGTAGGACTAGAAGTGAGGTTGACATGAGGGCAAGGCAAGAGAGTTCTGGATTTTGTCTGTTAAGAGGGCAAGGGTGCCCAGAGTGCTCTCTTCCTGGATGCTGGCTACAAGAAGTAATTACATTTAGATGCGTTCTTGAGGGTGGGACCTCCATGATGGGATTAGTATATTTACAGGAAGAGGAAGAGACCAGAGTTCACTCTCTCTGTCTGAGAGAGTGTGAAGGCAGACATCTGCAAGCCAAGAAAAGGGATCTTACCAGGAATGGAATCTGCCGGCACCTTGATCTTGGAACCCCTTAGCCTCCAGCACTGTGAGAGATAAATGTCTGTTGTGTAACCCACTTAGTCAATAGTATTTTGTTATAGCAACCTGAGTTAAGACAAATGTCATCAATTTTACCTTTTAAAAAAATGTGATAAAAATCACATAACGTAAAATTTACCATCTTAACCATTTTTAAGTGTACAGTTCAGTAGTATTAAGTTCATTCACATTGTTGTCCAACAGATCTCCAAATCTTTTTGATCTTTCAAAACTGAAATTCTATACCCATTAAACAACTCATTTCCTCTCAGTTTTACTTTTTAAAACAAAAAATTATCAAAGCAGCTAAAGAGAAACACCACCAGATATTTAAGAAACTGTACTTCAAAAGCAAAAAATAAAGTAGATGCAATTTGGCATATTTTCATTGCTTGCTAATTAGTATCCTCTAAGTCTTTGAAGAGAAAAAATGTAATTCCTTCTCCCATTTACATATTTGAGCGTTGAGAGCTTCAGGGGCTGGGACCCAGAATTTTGACTCTTGGTAGAAGGATCCCACTTAGTGTCCTTCACAGCTATGACTGGCACGTGGAAGAAACCTCAGAGGAGGACGTGTCTCTTCTCTGGTGGCATGCCCCAAAGGCTTATTTTTAAAGAACTGATTCCTAATGTCTTCCTTCTTGCTACTGAAGAAATTCCCTAGGGTTTTAGAATTCTTTTTTCCCAGAAAAGGATTTTTTCATACTTTTTTCATATTCTTTCTTACTCACACTCTTTTTTTTTCATATTTCTTCCATACGGCTTGACCAAAGCCCATAGAGGAGATTGCTATCACATGCATTCCACATTTTCAAGCATGAAACATGGTCAGTATATTTGCCCTGATGAGAAAGGACTCTCCAGTTCCTAAAAGTTATTTGCAGTTCTCCAGTTTATCTACTAAACAATTTCTCCATATGTACAATTCTCCTGTAAATTTTGGTATTTTTTTTAAAAATTATTTTTAAATATTTATTTATTTATTTTGGCTGCTCTGGGTCTTAGTTGCGGCATGTGGGATCTTCATTACGGCATGTGGACTCCTAGTTGCAGTATGCAAACTCTTAGCTGTGGCATGCATGCGGGATCTAGTTCCCTGATCAGGGATAGAACCTGGGCCCCCTGCATTGGGAGCAAGGAGTCTTACCCACTGGACCAGCAGGGAAGTCCCAGTGGTTGTTTTTTTAAAATATAGATTGCTCTTTGAAAGTGCTAGGAGTTATTGATCTTTACATACACACTGCAACTTTTTAAAGTGGAAATAGTTTTATATTCTCTGAAAATATATGATGTAAAAAAATTCAGAGGTTAGAATCCAAATAAAAGTCCTACTGCAATCATACTCTCAGAGATTATCCTTTATGCCTTAAAAACGAAAGCAACAGGGCTTCCCTGGTAGCGCAGTGGTTGAGAGTCCGCCTGCCGATGCAGGGGACATGGGTTCATGCCCCGGTCTGGGAAGATCCCACATGCCACTCTCCGGAACCTGTGCTCCGCAACGGGAGAGGCTACAACAGTGAGAGGCCCGTGTACCGCAAAAAAAAAAAAAAAAAAAAAAAAAAAAAACGAAAGCAACAAATATTTAAAGAGAATTTAACAAGAGCTTTTTTGTATCAGTTCAACAGAATGTGTTTACCATATCCATGAGCTGCTGTAGAATGTGACATTGTTTTTGAAGTTGTGTGGTTGAGGACCAAGATTCCAGAGTCAGAGAGACATGGACTTGACTGAAGTCTCTACCACTTACTAGCTGTGTACCCTGGAGCAACTTACTTTATTTCTCTTATGCTCAGTGTCCTCATCTTTGATGTAAGGATGATAATAATCTTCAGTGTAGGGATAATTACTCACAGGCTTGTGGGATGATGTGATGTAGAACATCTGAGTGCCTAGCATTAGTGCCTGTGATATAGCAGATGCTCAATATTGGTGGTATCATAATTACTGTATCAGTTTTTAAATTTTTAGTTGTGGTAAAATACACATAACAAAATTTACACTTAACAGTTTTTAAGTGTACAGTTCAGTGGTATTAAGAACATTCACATTATTATATAACCATCACCACCATCCCTATACTAGGTTTTAATGCCCTCTCCTGAAGAAAAAAAAAAAAAAAGCATGAATTTACCTCTTCTGTGTGAGGCTTTGTCAGAATAGACTCCTTCCTAGTCTCTCAAAATCTTTTGAAACATGGTCAAATCTGTCTGTGTCTGTATTTTGAAAACCCCTTCGTGTGAAGTGTTCAAGGCATCGGACTGATTCTGGTGTTACCTTGTATTTGTAGCTTTAGAGGTGGGGGCTAAACAGACCTGCTCAGCTACTCTAGGGTAAAAGTAATTCCCAGATGCCCTCACTGACACTTTGCAGTATCTTCCTCAGCTGATGTTTCTGACTGCTGCCGGCCTAGGCTGTGCTAATGGAGGTTTATAAAGGCCTTCACAATTCCTATGGTAACCCAGGAGAAAGGCTGTTGCCATGGGGACTAGTCAAGCCTATATAAACCTTCCATCCCCATCAGACAGATGAGAATGATGTGAGAATGAATCCTTTACTAGTTCACCTTCTGAAATTGCTAACAATTACCTCTGTTTTAGGAAAAGGATTCATCATTTCTTTCAGGTGGAAACTCATTCACATTTTCAGCTTGAAAGAAGTATTATTTAAAAGCTTTCTTGATCTTGGTTTCAACCAAAGTCACCCAGAGAATGAAATGGCTGGTGATGAAACCACTTCAAAATTTCTGCACTGTTATCAGCCACTAAATAACATTTGTCACAAGCATGTGAACTCCATTTTGTTTTAAAAGAATAATATGTTTTTTTGAAATATATTAACCCTAAGCATATGTCTATTAATGCATTTTCACATTGTTTTATAATTGATTCTAGAAGAATCTGAGCTCCCCAAAGACAGGGTCTATGCTTTATTTACCTCCATGACCCCACCATCTAACCCGTTATGTTGCAATATGAGGGATTCAGCAAATGAATGAATGAATCAGTCTATCAATGTACACCCTCACGTTGATGATGGTAGAGATAGTGGGTATTGGTGTTCAAGTGTGTAATAGAAGCTACCTGTAAAACATTTATTCATTTATTAAAAGACAGTTTGTTAATGCTTACCAGTTTCATTTATTCAACAATGGCACAGTTCCTGCTTTTAATTCATGGAGCTAATCTTTAGGTATATAACACTGAACAGGACAAAGTCCCCATCTTCCTGGAGCTCCTGGTCTGCAGGCAGAGACGGACATATACTGCTGTCAGAGTAAAATGAGATTGGTGTTAGAGTAGAAGCATAATCACCAAAACCATCTTTAATTAAGACTGGGGCTCAGGGAGAGAGAAGATGAAGTTTGAGCTGGGCCTTGATGGATGAGTAGGAGTTTTACAGGGAGATGAGGCAGGTAAAAGGTGGTTGTGTGGGAAGGATGAGATGAACCATTTAAGGCAGCAGGAAGAGCATATGTTTAAGAACATAGCGCATTGAGGGAGTGGTAAATATTCTGAGGTGACTGAAATATAGATTTTATGAAGGATGAGGCAGGAGGCTGACCTGTAGCCAGATTATTATGAGTCTAATATGCTATTCTTACCCGCATCCTCCTCGTGGGAAAGTGGGCACTGAGAGCCTGGGCCTGGTGTGGGGATCTGGATGTCAGAGCTGCATGAGGACCTTCCCCCAGATATGGGGCGGAGAGGGCCCACAGAGTACTTCCAGGAAGTAAGGCAGGCCCAAGCCCAGAGTTACAGCATGGGAAGGTCCACCATTCAGAGGGTCAAAGGACCAGACCTGACTTTGGCATAGCCAAGAGGAGTGGCAGCGTTGGAGAAGGTGGCCAGGAGGTTGGGTCTGATGTTAGAGCCAGTTCTCTTTTAGAGGGTGCTTATGCTCCTGCCTGCAGGTGGCCTGAATTGGGACAACACTAAGGACTTTAAAGATTTTTTTCAGTAGAGATCAGACATATTCACAGAATTCATATCTGTGTTTTACAGACATCCTTCTAATGCAGGCAATAAGTAAGATGGGCAGAAGGGGAAAACCTGGAGCTAGGAGCAGAGGTCCAGGGAGAAATCAGCAAATAGCTCTAGCATGGAGAAGGGAGACGAGTTCTCTCCTTCTTTTCTTTCAAATATTTACTGATCACCTATTTGCTGTGGGTTGTGCTAAGTTCTAGGAATGCAGAGATACATAAGATACGGGCCTGCCCAGGAGTTTCTCTGAGTCTGCTGAGAGAGATGCTCAAGTAAAATACGAATCATTATGTAGTCTGGTATATCAAGAAGTGTATCAGGTAGGCTTGGCACATGGCTGGCTTTTAAACCCTTATTGAAAGAATGAATTGATTAGAATTGACAGTTGTTTAATGTTTGCTGTAGAGGGCAAGAGAGAGGAAGTGGTTGAAGATAATCTGATGTAGTTTCTGTAACCGAGCAGATGGTGAGCCAAGAAGGCAGAACTATAGGAAGAATATTGGGCAGCAGGGAAGACCATGCTTCCAGTGCTATCATAATAAGGAAGCAAATTTCAGGCTGGTGGGAAAGATATCTTGGAGGCCGAGGTTCTTATATGTTTACTTTTTGAAGTGTAAGTTAATCTGGGTCTTGCCTATATGAAGGACACATGCAGAAGGTGGCTACTAGCCATTCTGTCAGCAAGAGATAATAATTTTGCTTTGGCTTCTCTCAGTCTATCCCTCAAGGCGTTCATCTTTCCAGTTTGTATAACCCTGGATAGTTAAAGCATTCCCATATGCATCACTTTCATTACTTAGCTGTTTGAGGGTTGTGTGGTATTGTGGAAAGTGCATAAAATTAGGGATCAAAGGCATTAAGTTCAAAACCCACCTTATCACTCAATACCTGTGTGACTTGGGCCAATATTTAATCCTTTCTGAGTTCAACTTTCTTCCATGTAAAGTGGGAATAATAAGTGCCCTGCTTGCCTCCCAGGAGTCTTATAAATAACAAATGAAAAATGTTTTGTGAAGTGTAAAGTTCAGTGCAGCCAAGAGTTGCCATCATTACTTGGGAAGCTCTTTCCTTACTTTCTTTAGTTGTGCTGCATCTTTCTCAAGTAATACGTAAAACAGACACCATGAGCTTTTTCCTTACCTTAAGCTGACACTGTAAGAGTCAGGGATTGGTGATGGTGTAAAGCTCAGGGATTGAGTAAGGACATCTATGGTCTGTTTTGCACATTACTTGACCCTCCTCTCCAAAAAGGGCAGAAAATTTGTTTTTTTTAAAACTACATTAAACTGTGCCCAATTTAAACTGCTTCATCCAAATGTCACACATTTAGGGTAGAAATAGGAATGATGGAAGGAAGCTACACAAAGGAAGATTTTATTCAATAATAAAAAAAAAAGTCCTCACAATTAGGGTAGCAAAAAACTTGGAGGGACTTCCTGAAGTGGCACTGAGTGGTTCCTGGCATATCATGGGGAGTTCTTAATAAATTATTACCTATCATTTATCTTACAGTTATTTCATAGACTTCCAGAGTAAGAAGGTACCAGGGATGCACTGCCCTTATCAAAATGATTTAGAAAGTGTTATCTCTTTTTCTACACACCAGAAGAAATTATATAAAATTGGTGTCATTTCTTTCTTAAATGTTTAGGATAATTTATATCTGGGCATGGAGTTTTCTTTGTGGAATATTTTTTAATAGCATATTCAATTTATTTAATAGAAATAGAATTTTCACATTTCTAAAATTCATTTTGTTTCTGTTTTAGAAAGCTGTGCTCTAGGAATTTATCTATTTCATCAAAGTTTTCAGATTTATTGGCACAAAATTTTTCATAATACCTTGTTCCTATCATTTTTATTCCTGTAGGTTCAGTAGTGATGTACTCTCTTTTGTTCTTGATACAGCAAATTTGTCCATATTTCTTTTTACTTAATGAATCTTGCCAGGAGTTTATCAATTTTATCAGTCTTTTCAAGGAAACATACTTTGGTTTTGTTCATTCTGTTTTTTGTATATTTGTTTTCTATTTCATTAATTTCTCCTCTTCATTGTTGTCTTCCTTCTTTTTAGAGTTTACTTTGCTGTTCTTTATTCTAAGTTCTTCAGATAGATACATAGGTCATTGATTTTTAGTTCTTATTATTTTCTAATATAAGCTTTTAGATTTATTTTCCTCTCAGTACAGTTTTTTTTTTCTTTTTCAGTACAGTTTTAACTTAACCTCTCCCAAGTTTTCATATGCTGTATAATTTTTATCATTCAATTAAACATACGTTTTAATTTCCATTATCATTACTTCTTTGACCCATGAGTGTTATAAGAATTATATTGCTTAATTTCCAAATATAGGGAAATTTTTGAGTCATCTTTTCATAACTGATACCTAAATTCCACTGTGGTCAGAAAACATGCTTTATTTCAATTATTTGAAATTGGTTAAAGCTTATGGTTTAGCATATGTCAATTTTAGTAACTGCTCCTCATGCACTTCAAAAGAGCGTATATTCCATCTTTGTCTGCAGTGTTCTATATATTTCAATTAGGTTAAATTTGTTAATTGCATTAGTTAGGTCTTCTTTGTTTTTACTGATTTTTTCCTGCTATTTGTTATTCTGAGAAGTATATTAAGTTTTCCATAATGATGCACATTTAGCTATTTATTTTCATTCTGTAAAATTTTGCCTTATTTTGAAACTATATTATTGGGTGCATACAAATTTAGAAATTGTTATATCTTCCTGGTATAACAAACTTTTGTTATTATCAAAAGTATCTGTTATTTCTGGCAATGATTTTTTTCTAAAAATTTACTTTGTCTGATATTTACATAGCTGTATCAACTATCTTTTGGTTAGTGTTTGTATGATATATCTTCTCTATCCTTTTACCTTTAATCTTTCTCTGTACCTATATTTAAAACTCTTATAAGCACCTATGAATAGGTTTTATATTTTGTTTTTATTGTTTCTAATCTTTGTCTTCTAATAAAAGTATTTAGTATTTATATTTATGTAAATTATATATTTATATATATTTTAGTTTATGCCTATAATTAAAATTTTTTTCTATTCTCCCTGTTTTATGTTTGTTTTTTTCTTTTTCCCCACTTTTGGATTAGCAGACTTCTTCTATTGTTACTGTTACATTTTCACTCTCTATTAGTTTGTATGTAGGATACTCTTCTACATACCCTCAAAACAAACATCAAAATCCATAGGCTCCTTTAGAAATTTTCTAATTGTCTTAATAATGTCTTTTACAGATCCAGGATACAATCAAGGTCTTGTGTTGCATTTAGTCGTCTTGTCACTTTAGTCTGGAATAGTTCTTTACTCTTCCCTTATCTTTCATGACATTGGCATTTTTGAAGAGTTTAGTCCCATAATTTTGTAGAATGTTTCCCAATTTGGATTTCTCTAATTCTTCTAATGATTAGATTCAGGTTATGTATGTTTGTCAGGAAAATCTTAAAAGCGTTGACATGTTTTTCTGTTCCATGCATCACACATCAGGTGGCATGTAATGTTGATTTGTTCCATTACTGGTGATGTTTGGTTTTGTCACTTGGTTAAGATGGTGTCTGCAAGGTTATCCACTCTAAGATTGATTAATAGTGAGGGACCTTCAAGATGGTGGAGGAGTGAGACGTGGAGATCACCTACCTCCCCACAAATACATCAGAAATACATCTACATGTGGAACAACTCCTACAGAACACCTACTGAACACTGGCAGAAGACCTCAGACTTCCCAAAAGGCAAGAAACTCCCCATGTACCTGGGTAGGGCAAAAGAAAAAACAGAGACAACAGGATAGGGATGGGACGTGCACCTCTGGGAGAGAGCCGTGAAGGAGGAAAAGTTTCCACACACTAGGAAGCCCCTTCACTGGCAGAGACGGGGGATGGGCGGGGGGGGGAAGCTTCAGAGCCATGGAGGGGAGCACAGCAACAGGGGTGCAGAGCGCAAAGTGGAGAGAATCCCGCACAGAGGATAGGTGCCGACCAGCACTCACTAGCCGGAGAGGCTTGTCTGCTCGGCAGCCAGGGTGGGTGGGGGCTAGGAACTGAGGCTCGGGCTTCAGAGGTCAGATCCCAGGGAGAGGACTGGAGTTGGCTGCATGAACACAGCCGGAAGAGGGCTACTGCACCACAGCTAGCTGGGAGGGAGTACAAGAAAAGGTCTGGAGCTGCCTAAGAGGCAAGAACCATTGTTTTGGGATGCGCGAGGAGAGGGGATTCAGAGCACCACCTAAACCAGCTCCAGAGACAGGTGTGAGCCGCGGCTATCAGTGTGGACACCTGAGACCGGCATGAAACGCTAAGGCTGCTACTGCAGCCACCAAGAAGCCTGTGTGCAAGCACAGGTCACGATCCACGCCTCCCCTCCCGGGAGCCTGTGCACCCCGCCACTGCCAGGGTCCCGTGATCCAGGGACAGCTTCCCCGGGAGAACACACTGTGTGCCTCAGGCTGTTGCAACATCATGCTGGCCTCTGCCACTGCAGGCTCGCCCCTCCCTCCCCCCAGCCTGAGTGAGCCAGAGACCCCTAATCAGCTGCTACTTTAACCCCGTCCTGTCTGGGCGGGGGAACAGACACCCTCAGGCAACCTACATGCAGAGGAGGGGCCAAATCCAAAGCCGAACCCCAGGAGCTGTGCAAACAAAGAAGAGAAAGGGAAACTTCTCCCAGCAGCCTCAGGAGCAGCAGATTAAATCTTGACAATCAACTTGATGTACCCTGCACCTATGGAATACCTGAAGAGACAAGGAATCATCCAAAATTGAGGTGGTGGACTTTGGGAGCAACTATAGACTTGGGGTTTGCTTTCTGCATCTAATTTGTTTCTGGTTTTATGTTTATCTTAGTCTAGTATTTAGAGCTTATCATCATTGGTAGATTTGTTTATTGATTTGGTTGCTCTCTTCCTTTTAATTTTATATATATATATATATTTTTCCTTTTTCTCTTTTTCTGAGTGTGTGTGTGTATGCTTCTTTGTATGGTTTTGTCTGTATAGTCTTGCTTTTACCATTTGTCCTAGGGTTCTGTCTGTCCGTTTTCTTGGGGTTTTGGGGGTTAGTTTTCAGCGCTTGTTACCATTGGTGGATTTGTTTTTTCGTTTGGTTGCTCTCTTCTTTCTTTCTTTTTTTAAATAACTTTTCTATTTTTAATATTTTTAAAAATTCTTTATTTTAATAACTTTATTTTATTTTATTTTTTCTTTCTTTCTTTCTTCTTCTCACTTTTCTTCTGAGCCGTGTGGCTGACAGGGTCTTGGTGCTCCAGCTGGGTGTCAATCCTGAGCCTCTGAGGTGGGAGAGCCAATTTCAGGACATTTATCCACCAGAGACCTCCCAGCCCCATGTAATATCAAACAGTAAAAGGTCTCCCAGAGCTCTCCATCTCAACGCTATGACCCAGCTCCACTCAA
Source organism: Leucopleurus acutus (assembly GCF_964270905.1). Taxonomy (NCBI): domain Eukaryota; kingdom Metazoa; phylum Chordata; class Mammalia; order Artiodactyla; family Delphinidae; genus Leucopleurus; species Leucopleurus acutus. Next base: position 32,387,128 of record NC_139150.1, read on the forward strand.
TGACCAGCAAGCTACAGTGCTGGATACCCCATGCCAAACAACTAGCAAGACAGGAACACAACCCCATCCATTAGCAGGGAGGTTGCCTAAAATCATAATAAGTTCACAGACACCTCAAAACACACCACCAAATGCAGTCTTGCCCACCAGAAAGACAAGATCCAGCCTCATCCACCAGAGCACAGGCACCAGTCCCCTCCACCAGGAACACTACACAACCAACTGAGCCAACCTTACCCACTGGGGGCAGACACCAAAAACAATGGGAACCATGAACCTGCAGCCTGCAAAAAGGAGACCCCAAACACAGTAAGATAAGCAAAATGAGAAGACAGAGAAATGGCACAGCAGATGAGGGAGCAAGGTAAAAACCCAACAGACCAAACAAATGAAGAGGAAATAGGCAGTCTGCCTGCAAAAGAATTCAGAGTAATGATAGTAAAGATGATCCAAAATCTTGGAAATACAATGGAGAAAATACAAGAAACGTTTAACAAGGACCTAGAAGAACTAAAGAGCAAACAAACAATGATGAACAACACAGTAAATGAAATTAAAAATTCTCTAGAAGGAATCAACAGCAGAATAACTGAGGCAGAAGAACAGATAAGTGACCGGGCAGATAAAATAGTAGAAATAACTACCACAGAGCAGAATAAAGAAAAAAGAATGAAAAGAAATGAGGACAGTCTCAGAGACCTCTGGGACAGCATTAAACGCACTATCGTTCAAATTACAGGGGTCCCAGAAGAAGAAGAGAAAAAGAAAGGGACTGAGAAAATATTTGAAGAGATTATAGTTGAAACTTCCCTAATATGGGAAACGAAATAGTCAATCAAGTCCAGGAAGCTCAGAGAGTCCCATACAGGATAACCTCAAGGAGAAACATGCCAAGACACATATTAATCAAACTATCAAAAATAAATACAAAGAAAACATATTAAAAGCAGCAAGGGAAAAACAACAAATAACACACAAGGGAATCCCCATAAGGTTAACAGCTGAACTTTCAGCAGAAACTCTGCAAGCCAGAAGGGAGTGGCAGGACATATTTACAGTGATGAAAGGGAAAAAACTACAACCAAGATTACTCTACCCAGCAAGGATCTCATTCAGATTTGATGGAGAAATTAAAATCTTAACAGGCAAGCAAAAGCTAAGAGAATTCAGCACCACCAAACCAGCTTTACAACAAATGCTAAAGGAATTCTCTAGGCAGGAAACACAAGAGAAGGAAAAGACCTACAATAACAAACCCAAAACAATTAAGAAAATGGTAACAGGTACATACATATGGATAACAACCTTAAATGTAAATGGATTAAGTGCTCCAACCAAAAGACATAGACGGGCTCAATGGATACAAAAACAAGACCCGTACATATGCTGTCTACAAGAGACCCACTTCAGACCTGGGGACATACAGACTGAAAGTGAGGGGATGGAAAAAGATATTTCATGCAAATGGAAACCAAAAGAAAGCTGGAGTAGCAATTCTCATATCAGACAAAATAGACTTTAAAATAAAGACTATTAGAAGAGACAAAGAAGGACACTACATAATGATCAAGGGATCAATCCAAGAAGAAGATATAACAATTGTAAATATTTATGCACCCAACATAGGAGCACCTCAATACATAAGGCAAATGCTGACAGCCATAAAAGGGGAAAGAGACAGTAACACATTCATAGTAGGGGACTTCAACACCCCACTTTCACCCATGGACAGATCATCCAAAATGAAACTAAATAAGGAAACACAAGCTTTAAATGATGCATTAAACAAGATGGACTTAATTGATATTTATAGGACATTCCATCCAAAAACAACAGAATACACTTTCTTCTCAACTGCTCATGGAACATTCTCCAGGACAGATCATATCTTGGGTCACAAATCAAGCCTTGGTAAATTTAAGGAAATTGAAATCTTATCAGGAATCTTTTCTGACAACAATGCTATGAGACTAGATATCAATTACAGGAAAAAAAAATCTGTAAAAAACACAAACACATTGAGGCTAAACAGTACACTGTTAAATAACCAAGAGATCACTGAAGAAATCAAAGAGGAAATCAAAAATACCTAGAAACAAATGACAATGAAAACACAGTGAACCAAAACCTATGGGATGCAGCAAAAGCATTCTAAGAGGGAAGTTTATAGCAATACAATCCTACCTCAAGAAACAAGAAACACCTCAAACAACCTAACCTTACACCTAAAGCAGTTAGAGAAAGAAGAACAAAAAAACCCCAAAGTTAGCAGAAGGAAAGAAATCATAAAGATCAGATCAGAAATAAATGAAGGAAATGATAGCAAAGATCAGTGAAACTAAAAGCTGGTTCTTTGAGAAGATAAACAAAATTGATAAACCGTTAGCCAGACTCATCAAGAAAAAAAGGGAGAAGACTCAAATCAATAGAATTAGAAATGAAAACAAAGTAACAACTGACACTGTAGAAATACATAGGATCATGAGAGATTACTACAAGCAACTCCATGCCAATAAAATGGACAACCTGGAAGAAATGGACAAATTCTTAGAAAAGCACAACCTTCCAAGACTGAACCAGGAAGAAATAGAATATATAAACAGACCAATCACAAGCACTAAAATTGAAACTGTGATTGAAAATCTTTCAACAAACAAAAGCCCAGGACCAGATGGCTTCACAGGTGAATTCTATCAACATTTAGAGAAGAGCTAACACCTATCCTTCTCAAACTCTTCCAAAATATAGCAGAGGGAGGAACACTCCCAAACTCATCCTGTGTGGCCACATCACCCTGATACCAAAACCAGACAAAGATGTCAGAAAAAAGGAAAACTACAGGCCAATATCACTGATGAACATAGATGCAAATATCCTCAACCAAATAGTAGCAAACAGAATTGAACAGCACATTAAAAGGATCAAACACCTTGATCAAGTGGGGTTTATCCCAGGAATGCAAGAATTCTTCAATATATGCAAATGAATCAATGTGATACACCATATTAACAAATTGAAGAATAAAAACCATATGATCGTCTCAATAGATGCAGAGAAAGCTTTTGACAAAATTCAACACCGATTTATGATAAAAACCCTGCAGAAAGTAGGTATAGAGGGAACTTTCCTCAACATAATGAAGGCCATATATGACAAACCCACAGCCAACATCGTTTTCAGTGGAGGAAAACTGAAAGCATTTCCACTAAGATCAGGAACAAGACAAGGTTGCCCACTCTCACCACTATTATTCAACATAGTTTTGGAAGTTTTAGCCACAGCAATCAGAGATGAAAAAGAAATAAAAGGAATCCAAATAGAAAAAAAAACAAGTAAAGTGTCACTGTTTACAGATGACATGATACTATACATAGAGAATCCTAAATATGCTACCAGAAAACTACTAGAGCTAATCAAAGAATTTGGTAACGTAGCAGGATACAAAATTAATGCACAGAAATCTCTTGCATTCCTATATCCTAATGATGAAAAATATGAAAGAGAAATTAAGGAAACACTCCCATTTACCACTGCAACAAAAAGAATAAAATACCTAGGAGTAAACCTATCTAAGGAGACAAAAGACCTGTATGCAGAATTCTCTAAGACACTGATGAAAGAAATTAAAGATGATACAAACAGATGGAGAGACACACCATGTTCTTGGATTTGAAGAAGCAATGTTGTGAAAATGACTCTACTACCCAAAGCAATCTACAGATTCAATGCAATCCCTGTCAAACTACCAATGGCATTTTTCACAGAACTAGAACAAAAAATTTCTCAATTTGTATGGAAACACAAAAGACCCAGAATAGCCAAAGCAATCTTGAGAACAAAAAACAGAGCTGGAGGAATCAGGCTCCCTGACTTCAGACTATACTACAAAGCTACAGTAATCAAGACAGTATGGTACTGGCAGAAAAACAGAAATATAGATCAGTGGAACAGGATAGAAAGCTCAGAGAGAAACCCACGCACATATGGTCACCTTATCTTTGATAAAGGAGGTAAAAATATACAATGGGGAAAAGACAGCCTCTTCAATAAGTGGTGCTGGGAAAACTGAACAGCTACCTGCAAAATATTGAAATTAGAACACTCCCTAACACAAACACAAAAATAAACTCAAAACGGATTAAAGACCTAAATGTAAGGCCCGACACTGTAAACCTCTTAGAGGAAAACATAGGCAGAACACTCTATGACATATATCACAGCAAGGTCCTTTTTGACGCACCACCTAGAGAAATAGAAGTACAAACAAAAGTAAACAAACGGGACCTAATGAAACTTAAAAGCTTTTGCACAGCAAAGGAAAGCATAAAGAAGATGAAAAGGCAACTCACAGAGTGGGAGAATATATTTGCAAATGAAGCAACTGACAAAGGATTAATCTCCAAAATTTACAAGAAGTTCATGCAGCTCAATATCAACAACACAAACAACCCAATCCAAAAATGTGCAGAAGACCTAAATAGACGTTTCTCCAAAGAAGATATACAGATTGCCAACAAACACATGAAAGGATGCTCAACATCACTAATCATTAGAGAAATGCAAATCAAAACTACAATGAGGTATCACCTCACACCAGTCAGAATGGCCATCATCAGAAAATCTACAAACAGTAAATGCTGGAGAGGGTGTGGAGAAAAAGAAACTGACTTGCACTGTTTGTGGGAATGTAAATTGATACAGCCACTATGGAGAACAGTATGGAGATTTCTTAAAAAACTAAAAATAGAACTACTGTACGACCCAGCAAATCCCACTACTGGGCATATACCCTGAGAAAACCATAATTCAAAAAGAGTCATGTATCACAATGTACATTGCAGCTCTATTTACAATAGCCAGGACATGGAAGCAACCTAAGTGTCCGTCGACAGATGAATGGATAAAGAAAATGTGGCACATATATACAGTGGAATATTACTCAGCCATAAAAAGAAACGAAATTGAGTTATTTGTAGTGAGGTGGGTGGACTTGGAGTCTGTCATACAGAGTGAAGTAAGTTAGCAAGAGAAAAACAAATACCATATGCTAACACATATATATGGAATCTAAAAAAAAAAAAAGTTCTGAAGAACCTAAGGGCAGGACAGGAATAAAGATGCAGACATAGAGAGTGGACTTGAGGACGGGGGGACGGGGAAGTGTAAGCTTGGACGAAGTGAGAGAGTCGCATGGATATATATACACCACCAAATGTAAAACAGCTAGTGAGAAGCAGTTGCATAGCACAGGGAGATCAGCTCGGTGCTTTGTGACCACCTAGGGTGATCGGATTGGGAGGATAGCATGGAGACGCAGGAGGCAGGAGATATGGGGATATATGTATATGTATAACTGATTCACTTTGTTATAAAGCAGAAAGTAACCCACCATTGTAAAGCAATTATACTCCAATAAAGATGTTAAAAAAAGATTAATAAATAGTGATTTTGTCGTTAATGAATAAGTATTTTGTATTCACTAATTGATAAATATTTTATGGGGTTATACCTTGGGATGAAATATCCTGTTCCCCGTTAAATTTTCACCCATTAATGTAAGCATCCATTGATCATTTTGCCTGAATTATTACTCTGATAGTTACCAAATGACAATTTTCTAACTTTTATTATTCTGTATTTATTAGTTGGTATTCTAAGGTACAGTTTTTCCCTCTCTCCCATTTATTTTTTATCCATTCGTTTGTGTCAGTATGTATTACTAGATTATAATTTTATTAAATGAGTTATAACCTATGATTGTCAATACTTATTTTGATGCTCATATTTTCCCTGATTTTGGCAAGCACGGGTATGGGTGTTTGGGAGACTAGAGACAGGTGGAAGGAGGGAACCCTTTCAAGCTAGCCTTCTGTAATTTTGACACGTTCCCAAGATTTTTGAGCACTTTCTTACTTTCTAGAACCACAAGATGTTCCTGGCTCATCTTGTATTTTCGTTGTCCTAACCCTGGAATCCTCTGTCTTTCCAATGGGCTCTGATTCCTTTTATCAGAGAATATTAATATGATCATTGCTACTGGTATATCATGGATTCTAGACCCACTTGGTGGAAGTAGCTAGGAAATGTATTCATGTACACACCTTCACAGACTCACATAAATTATATCGATCTGTATGAAATGTCATGAGTTCACATTGATACATCCACCAACCCAACACCCTTTCCATATTTGAAACTCTTTTCTCTGACAGTGAGAAATCTGGGTCCCGTTATCCTCAATATATTTGCTTACTTACTAAATAACCCTGTATGTAACCACTCCTACCCCAAATGGTGTCTTTGTATGAAGTAGAAAAATATGTCCCTTCTGAGTAAATTCCACGTGTCCCAGGATGCATGGTTTTTTGAGTGAGAAGCTGGATTTCAGGCCCCACTAACCCCTCAGCTGGTTGCCTTTGTGCAGTGAACAACATTCATAACCTACAGCAGCCCTGTCACTGTCAGTCTGTCTGCCTGACAGTTGTTCCTTAATTCTTCTTTTAGTATAATTAAAATTTATGTGTGACACTGACAGAAATGGCACAAATAAAAAGCAATTTGAGTCCAATAAGCTATTTTATTTTATTTTTAGCTAACTAGTATTTATAGGTATTTACTTTTACCTAGTCTAGTGTGTGGTTTCTTCAAAGTTACTCGTATTCTTAGGAATAGAGGGCTCAGGAAAATTTGGATGTGTAACTCCTCTCTGCTAAGCCCTGATGTTACTGTAGCTGGCACATGGCATATGTTTGGGCTGAGAAGGTTTAGAAAAGATAAAGTTAGGGGGAAAGCTCTGACAAATAAACAAGGTTGGGAAGATGTGACATATTGGGGTGGGGAGAGAGAGTACTAAATATACCCATCTGATAATATATAGATGGAAGTTGAAGGGACCGTGATTGGTCTATAGAGAATTTTAAGGGGATTATGCAATTCTTTAATTTCTTCCTTTTCCAATTTTCTGATAAGCACTCAAATAGAGGGAAAGAAATTTTTTATTGTCCAACTTTAATGTTATTGCCTTCTTGAAATCTTCAGTAATGTCTACTGTATTTCCATAGTCCTAGCCTCAAATCATGGCAGAAATTTGGTTATGAGGTGACACAAACCTGAGATAGAGTGGAGAGGAAAGAGTCATCTAGGATCAAAGAGGGCACAGTGACAACAGTAAAAAATAGCTAGTACGTATTGGGCATTTACTTTGTGCCAAGCACTGTTCTATATGCTTTCCACGTGTTCCCTCATTTTAGCTCATAACTGCACGATAAGTAAGGTATTATGACTGTCATCCCTGTGGCACAGAGGAGGTAAAAGACTCAGAGATGTTGAGTAACTTGCTCAGGGTCACGTGCATTCTCCAACCAGCAAGTAAACCCAGGTAGCCTGACCCTGGGGCTTAATAAGTGTACTGTGCTGCCTCTGCCAGTGGGCAGGGGAACTGAGGTCACCCAGTAGTTACCTTTCCTCCAGGAATCCTTGACTGTCTAGAAGCAAAGTTGGTTTTCAGAGGCCGACCAAGCATGGGTATGGATGTTTGGGGGGCTGGAGGCAGGTAATGAGAGGGTGTTTGCAATGACAGAACGAGGGCTAGACAGAGACAAGTGGGTGCTTTTGAAGAGGAGAATCTCTAAATATTTAATATTTTAGAAGGTTCAGGGAGAAACTGATTTTCTGGTAGTAAAAATGGTATGCCTCTTTATGTTAAAAATGAGACTACTCAATGTATCCTAACAATTTTATTTATTTAGAATTGTCTAGGAATTATGATTGTTCAGAATCAGATCAGCTTTGGGGGAGGTATATTAAAGTGTTCATATTTTTTTTTTTGCTAGGTAAGAAGTGGATTTATTTAGAGAGAAACACACTCCACAAACAGAGTGTGGGCCATCTCAGAAAGTGAGAAAGGCACCAGGGTATGGGGTTGTCAGTTTTTATAGAACTGGGTAACTTCATAGGCTAATGAGTGCTATTTTCATAGGCTAAAATTGCTGGAGGAGTATTCCAGCTATTTTAGGAAGGGGCAGGGATTTCCAGGAATTGGGCCACCGCCCACTTTTTGATCCTTATGGTTGGTCTTGGAACTGTCATGGCACCTGTGGGTGTGTCATTTAGCTTGTTGATGTGAGTGTATACTGAGGCTCAAGGTCTAGTGGAAGTTGACTTGTCCGCCATCTTGGACCCATTTGGTTCTGATCAGTTTATGTCATGTCCTCGGGCTATGTCATTCTTTCAAAGGTTGTGCCCTGCCTCCTTCCCTCCTGTTTTATTTCCCCCTCAGAGAGTTTACTCCCATATTCTTATGGGAAGCAGAAGGGTGATGGTCTGTCTTCGGTAACTGCTTCAAGGCTGAGTAGGGGCATCAACCTTGTCTGTCAGGGAGTAAAAATCTCCGGATGCCTGATCTAGGGGCGCCAGGGGCAGGGCAGCTCCTTGTTTTAAGTCAATATGGGCTGGAATCCTCACATAGCCATCATCTTGGTGTGGAACTGTTGTAATTGTTTCCATAGCCTTTCTGTGAATCTGTTTGATGATGAAGCACTTTTTGTAACAGCATCAGAGTACAAAAATATCTATAAATGACAAAAGACTTAAAAGTCATGGTTAAACATCTGATTACAGTGTAATCGATAAAGAAACTTGGTCACAATAACCAGAATTACGAATGATTACATTTAACTTAACATACCAAATAATCCTAGTTATATATTTCTCTTTAAGATACCTCAGGGGACCTATAAAGTACCCTAAAGTTAGCTGGAAATCAGAAGAAACTTAATTAAAATTTGGTATTTGGGAAGTTTGTCAAAAAGTTTTAAAACATTTGGTCAAATAAGATCATAGGTCACTGTGAGACAATACTTATTCCTTAACCAAAGTTACAAAAGATCTCAAAAGCAAATACAAGTCCCTTAAAGGCAAAGAAACTCACACAATCTGTTGTCAAAAGCAGCATTTCAAGAATACTTTGGAGGAAGAAACCAAATCCAGTCTGTGCGCGCCCATTCCTAACAAAATCCATTTACCCAACTAAACTCAATCCAATCTTAGAAAATCCTGATCATGCGTAACTCTTTTCAGTATTTTTCATTCTTCACACCTTCTCTTACTAAAAACACATATCTTACTTTTCTTAAAAGTTTTTTTCACATTGAATTACTTTCCTTGTTGACAGATTTGTAACAGATAGAATAAGGTCTTATTTGACCTCTAATAAACCTAGGTACAACAGAAGTAATATAGTTAGCATTGATGACTCTAACACGCCTATATTAATCAAACCAACAAGTTTAAGCCACCTTCAATAGCAGATATCAGTTTAGTATTAAATATTTTCCAGATGACATGAACCTGAAATTTATTCTGGCCAGATTGTTTTCTATTTCTGAGTATTTACAGAAGGGCTTAATTTTAAAAAAACAATTAAGTAGAGCTCTTTTACGATTAATTTTCGGCAATACCATATACCTACAACGCACATATAGATACATATGAACACACAAACAAACACAGAGGCCTCATAGTTCCCATTCCGAAATTTCAGCCCTAAGTCAGGTACAACATAAAAGCCGTCAGTTACAAGGGGTTGGATTCAAATTGGGCTTCTAGCAGATGGAACAAATCAATCTAGCAGATGGAACTAGTGTTTACAGACAAGACACTTAAGATTTCTATTTATCCTTGACAAGTCAAGTTCTAAATTACTTTACCCTCTTCTTAAAATTTGCAGTTTAAAAAGATGGCAGAGAGAAGAGTTCCTGAGAAGACCAGGTAGGACATTTGCATCTCAAAGGTACAGGCAAGTTCCTCCTAAGATGACTTTGTTTCCCCTTTGTTTAATATTTACAAGCCTCTTGAGGTAAATGGGGGAGGTTTGAGGAGTGGTAAAGGATTCCTGGGTTTTGGATTATTTTTGGAGCCACACCTCTGGCCCTATAAAGACTACCTTTGTAAGACAAGGACAGTTTTGTTTTCTTTGTCAAAGAATTGGGTGGTTACCTCAACGATACTGAAGGACTGACATACCCATTCACCTAAGTTGGAAAGTTTTACTTTTCCTCATTTAGCTTAGGGGAGAAGGCCTCTTCCAAAATTCCTACCAGGCTCTGAATATCAGCTATGGTCAGTTTAGTCAGACCAGTGGCCTCCTATTTTGATAATCCACTTACAAACATTTTTGAGGATCTTCCCTAGGTTTAAGAAATTTGTACCTTATATTTAGACACTGTGTAACCCTTTTTACTTAATAATCACCAGCTGGATATCTTTGGCTAAGCCCAGAACCTCGATATTCCACATTCCAGGGTCTACTATGGCTTCTATTTTAGCTTCAGATTTTATCTGTTCTTTTTTGCTTTTTGTTAGAACCATTTGGTGATGAGGGTGGTTCCCTTGCCCCTCGAGAAACAGAGTGACCCCTAACATAGTTAATAAATCACTTCCCACTAAAGGGATGGGACAGTCAGGCACAAACAGAAAGGAATGTAAAAACAGCTGGCCGTTGATCTTGCACAAAAGGAGTTCCAGGGAAGTGTGCCTGTGTCTCTTCCCTGACAACCCAATTACATATTCCTTATGACTGCCAGAGTTTCCAGTCCTTTGGGTTAAGATCAAGAAGGTTGCACCAGTGTCTATAAGAAATTCTATCAAGTGGCCCGCCACATCAATGACCACCCAAGACTCGACATTAGTTATGTAGTTGGTATCTCTAGGCAGAGCCACTTTCGGCTTTGGGCCCCTTCAGTCTTCTGATTGCAAAACCATCAATAGCCGAGGGGCCCCCTTCGCTCTCTGGCATCTGGGGCGTTCCCTCTTCCAATGCCCTGGCTGTATGCAAAGGGCACATCGATCACAATCCTCACTCCAGTGCCCTTTTTGTCCACACAGGGTATGCTGGCCTTGTATGGGTACCCATGGGCCTTGTGGTCTGCCAGGGCCAGATTGGTCCAGAAAAACCAGCTTCCCCTTTAGTGGTCTCTGAGTGGACAAAGCCACTGCAATCATTTGGGCCTTTTTCATATTTCTCTGGGTGCGTTCAGTCTTTTTGGCCATATCCCTATTACTGAAAACCAAATAAGCCAATTGGGACAAAACAATCACTGGAGTCTGAGGACCAGCAGTTGCTTTCTGAATTTCACGCCTGATGTCTGGGGCAGACTGAGCTATGAAATGCATAGTCAAAAGGACCTGTACCTCAGGGGAGGAGGGATCCACGTTTGTTCAGGATCCATGGCCCTGTAGGGTGGGTCAGTTAAAACGTCCTCTGTGTCCTTCCTAGAGTTATCCCTCTGAACTATACACACCTTAAATTCCTTTTGGATTTCATTGCCTAGATGCAAGGCCATGAAAATTTGAATATACGGTACTTCACTTCATTTTAAATTTCCTAACTCATATTGTGGCCAAACCTGATTACATAACCTAATAAGTTTTTTCCCTTTAATTCCTGTTGTCCACATCTTTCCCAATCCCAGAGTATATGGCCCAGAGGGGTATTGGTTGGGATTGATGCAGCCTGACCCACTTCATACAAGCCTGAGGTGACGTCTCTAACTCCCAGGCTATCCAAAATTCCACTCTTAAGTCAAAATCCACTGCGCAATTTGGTCAAAAGATTTGCACTTACGATTTTAGACGCTATCCCTTCCAAGGTAGTCTCCCAGCCAGTGTTAGTTCCCAAAAAGTCGCAAAAAAAATGTCACAGAAGACATCCCCAACAGTGTTGACGATGAGCAGGAGTTGGTCTAGCTATCAGTTGGGAATAAAGGGTCAGCATTTGTAAGGGTCAGAGGGAGAGGAGTAAAAGCAATAAAGAGTACACCTTGGTGGTCACACAGGTCTTCTGGGGTTAACAGAAGAAAGAAAGAAATAGAGCAGGAATGAATAAGAACACAAGAATGTAGGAGAAAAACCTCAGAGTCAAGGAGAAGAGTATAGAGATTAACAATTCTGTCCTGGACCTGCTGTTGGATGTGCATAAGTATACGGGGTTGACCTGCCAGTCAAAAATGAGCAGACAGCAGCAGAGCATCCTCCCCAGTGTGCCTGGTTTGTGGCATCCCATGGGCCTCTGTAGGACCAAGACCTAACTCTCAAACATTTTCTTACCTTATCACTGTCCCTTCGTGGTCACCAGCTGGAATCGTGCACCTCAGATTGAGACTTGAACCCACACGGCCGGGACTCAAACCCGGCCAAAACCCAGACTGGGATTCAAACCCACACTGCTGGGACTCAAACCCGGCCAAAACCCAGACTGGGATTCAAACCCACACTGCTGGGACTCGAACCCGACCAAAACCCAGACTGGGACTTGAACCCACGCTGCTGGGACTCGAACCCAGCCAAAACCCACAGTCTTCCAACTGAGATCACACACCTGGTTTCAGGACTTAATGAAGCTCAGGTTCTTGATGTCTCATCGCAGAAAGAATTCAGTGAGAGGCAAAGTAATAGGTAAGAAGTGGATTTATTTAGAGAGAAACACACTCCACAGACAGAGGGCGGGCCATCTCAGAAGGTGAGAAAGGCCAAGTGTTTACATTTTAAATAATGAATCACTCATTCCCAGTGAACGGCACTGCACCGTGAACTATTCGGTTTTAACTGGCTGGTCTCAGAGTTGGTGGTGTATCCAGTAGTTTCACCATATACTTCGCATATGCAAAAAATGAAAATGCTCACCTTGGATTGGTTAACGCCAGTTGAGAACACTTTTTAAATTTCTATTCCAATGTGTTAACGTTGTTTTCAGCGGGTCCAGCTTACATTTTGCCAGTTATTTAAAGGATTCATGTAGAAACCTGAGTTTTCAGGTGCCATATTACTATTTTACTAATGTTTTATCATCCCTTATAGATTGGTATCCCAAGCAGCTAGAGCTAGAACAGGTTGTAGCAGGCTGTAAGAAGCCTCCATGTTAATCTCTTCTAACAAATTCATGAAAGTTTGAATCCTTTCCTTAGATATGATCAGTAGGCTGAGCAACCTTAGCAGCTGTGGTGAGCAGTGAAGTGAAACACTGGCTGAGAGTTTGAACTTCTTGACATGTTATGTCTCTTCTAAACATTAGAGTCTGTGAGTTTACAACTTTGTATATGGATGACCCAGGACCAGGAAAAAGTGCCTCAGGGAAATTTCTGAGACTAGTTTAGTGTATGAAATCCAGTGATCATGTGATGAACAGCTGAGATAGAGATGAGCTAGGTAGCTCCACATTCATGGATGTTGAAATCTATTTGGTAAATATGTGGGTGATATTTATCACAGACAAAAGCGGGGAGGATGAATTCCCATGTAGTTGGTCTAGGAAGATTGTGCCCCGTAATTCTTCTCAAGACTTATCTTCATCCAGCCGTCATCTTCAGGCAGCTGCATCAACATCATCACCATCATCACCACCACCATCATTAGAATTGGCAATTTTTGAGACTTCTAATGTGCCAGCTTCTGCTTACACTTATACTTGTGATTTCTTTCCTTGATTTTTCAGTATCTGAGGATTTATCTTTATTTTGAGACCATATATGTATTTTTAAATGTTTATTTATATTTCTCAACATATATGTGTTGAAAGTGAGGAGAAGAATCAGTTAATTACAGCTCAGTTTGCCATGTTGATGGCAATCTCCCACAGAAATTCGTTTATCCATTCAACAATTATTTAGTAATTGCCTCCTATGTGGCGGGTACCACTTTACGTGTTAGGGATAAAAGGGACAAAGATCCTGGCCTTCATGAAGCTTAGATTCCTATAGAAATCTACTCAGCACTTACTATGTGCCAGGAGACTATTCCAGGCTTTACATCTATTAACTCATTGGATCATCACAGTCATCCTGTGAGAGAAGTGTCATTATTGTATCCATTTTACAGATGAGGAAACTGAGACATACAAAGGTTAAGTCAGTTGCCCAAGGTCATGCTGATAGTATAAGAGCTAGGCAGTGCAGGTGCCATGTCCATGGCTTAACCACTATACCGTACAGCCTTTCTGTATGTGAATCTATGCCTAGAATATGGTGGGCTCTTGATATTTATTTGGTGAATGATGAGATGAAATGATTGAATGACCACACTGTACTATATCACCTGTAGTTTGTCTATCCTCTAGCAGATTCTGAGTTCTTTGAGGATAGGAACAATGTCTTCTTTTACTTTGTCTATAGTGCCAAAGACAGGGCCTGCATGGAGTACCTGCTCAGTAAAATATTGAACACTGGAATGAATGAAGTGCCAGATGGTTCCTGGAATGACAATGATTCTCAACTTTAACATGCATAAGAGTAACCTGGGAGTCTGGCAAAATGGAGGCTGCAGGATTGCACCCTCAGGTCTTGGAATCTTCATTTTTAATGGGCCCCAGAGGTGGTCTGAGTACCTCCCTCTGACCACACTCTGTAGGGGCTGTCAGTGAATAACTGAGAGCCATGGAGCACCACGGTTGGTTGGTAGGTCACTGAAGTCTTGACAGTTTGGAAGCTTTGAAGCCTCAGTTTAGAGAAAACCCTTGAAAACCAGCAAGGAGTGATTTACTCCCCAGGGAACCCAGGGAAATTGCCTTCCATACATAGTGACTCAGACCTGTGGAGTGTCAAGTCTCAGATTTGATGTTCCACAGATTGTCATAAAGAGATACATTCTGCCCATGTAACATTGCTGAGCAAGGCACCTACAGGCTTATCAGAACACATCCCAATTCTTGTCATAAGTGATGGTTTGAACAGCAATGTTGATATTTGGAAGTCTTGGTGTAGGCAACATCAGAGAACAGAAGTTTAAATCGTGGAAGGCTATTATATAATAAAATGAACCATGGGTAAAGAATCCTTTCTCTTAACTGGTCCCCATTGTTTTCATCTGCTAAATGAGGTTGAATTAAATGATCTCTGAAGGTCTTTCCATAATATTTGTAATAATATTTGTCATTTATTGCATGCCTACTGTGTGCCATGTGCTATTTTGGGACTTTACTTTTTTTTTTTTTTTTTCCTGTACGCGGGCCTCTCACTGTTGTGGCCTCTCCCATTGCGGAGCACAGACTCCGGACGCGCAGGCTCAGCGGCCATGGCTCACGGGCCCAGCTGCTCCGCGGCGTGTGGGATCTTCCCGGACCGGGGCACGAACCGGTGTCCCCTGCCTTGGCAGGCGGACTCTCAACCACTGCGCCACCAGGGAAGCCCGGGACTTTACCTTTATTGTTTCTAGTAGCTAATTCTCAGACTAATGTAACAATATTGTCATTACGCTCCCAGAGAGATGTGTTACTTTTTAATCTAATATTTATTGATAGCTTCCTGTGTGCCAGGCATCAGGCTAGACACTGAGTACTTTGCCAGGCACTGAAGCATAAGGTGCCCAGTGTCTCAAAGCTAGGAAGTAGTAGGGTGGGAATCAACCTCAGGTATGTTAAACTGAAGTCTAAGCTCTTTCTTGTTGCTGTCACACATTTCTTCTAAGACTCCATGTCTATAAAGTATGTGTGAGATCACTGACATTTTTTTCCTAATTCCTGTGCTATAGTGATTCCTGTAGGTACACATTAGAATCATCCACAACTCTACTTCAAACTGATTAGATAACTATCTCTAGGGGAGGAGAAAGGGAGGGGAGGGAAAAATCAATGTCTTGTTTTAACAATTCCCCAGGTGATTCAAATGTGCTTCCAGAATTGAACACCAAATACTATAAATTCTAATTTTTAAAAAACACATTTATTTTTAATTGATGTAAAGTACACAACATAAAATTTACCATCTTAACCATTTTTAAGTGTACAGTTTAGTAGTGTTAAGTACATTCACATTGTTATGCAGCTAATCTCCAGAACTCTTTTAATCTTCCCAAACAGAAGCTCTGAACCCACTAAACGATAATTGCTCATTCCCCCGCCTAGCCCCTAGCAACCACCATTCTATTTTCTGTCTCTATTAATTTACCCATTCTAGGTACTTGATATAAGTGGATTACACTATTTGTCTTTTTGTGACTGATTTATTTCACTTAACCTAATGTCCTCAAGGTTCATCCGTGTTGTATCATGTGTCAGAACTTCCTTTTTAAGACTGGATAATACTCCATTGTATGTATATTCCACATTTTGTTTAGCTATTCATCCATCAATGGACATTTCCAACTTTTGGCTATTGTGAACAAATGCTACTATGAACACGGGTGTATAAATATCTGTTCAAAACCCTGATTTCAATTCTTTTGAATACATACCCAGAAGTGGAATTGCTGGATCATATGGTAATTCTATTTTTAATTTTTTGAGGAACTGCCACATTGTTTTCCACAGCGGCTGCACCATTTTACATTCCCAACAGTGCCCAAGGGCTCCAATTTCTCCACACCCTCATCAACACTTGTAAGTTTCTATTTTTTGATGGTAACCATCCTAAAGGGTATGAGGTGGTAGATTCTAGTTTTTAAATCCAATTATATTTATGTGGGAGAGCCTATCACATAGTTTTAGTTTTAGTTATTTGTCTCTAAATCTTTAAAATGATTTCACTTTCATTTTGCATTATTTTTCTTCCCACATTTGGAGAATCTCTCCAGATTCAGTATTGACCACTTTTCTCAGAACTACGGGAAGGGGTTGATGTTGAGGAGGTACTGGATTGGATCTCTGCTTTCTAGTTGCTTATGATATCTGGCTGGGAGCTTGCCTGTAGCCTTACTGGATTTTTGTCCTGGTTCAAGTCATACCTGCTCCTAACTGGTGGCTAATTTGTTCAAGTCCTTGAAAGATGGAGATAGCTAAATACACACTGTAGCCAAGTGAAGTGTGAGAAGCTATTCCATGTAGAATAAGTAGAGTGAATTGTGGAGCTCAGAATGGGTATAGTATTTTGGAAGGAAGACTGGCCTGATTAGAACTAAAATTCATGTCGGTAAAAGGTGGGAAATAATGTCAGATCAGTCAAAGCCAGATTTGGCAGGATCTTGAAAGTCAGGTGGGGCATTTGGAATTGTTGGGGCAGGTTGCAGGGCTGTCCATCAGGGCAGTGTACGACAGGCCATTAGCAGTGTCTGCATTGGTGGGATGGAGAGGAGGATGCTGTACCAGGTGAGTGGTCACATAGACAAGAGCATCATCAAGAATGCTAGACTAGAAAGGCAAATCTAAAAGTTATCTTCAAAGGAGAAATTGTAAGCTTTGAAGATAGGTTGAATATGAGAACTCTGAGAGGGAGAAGCAGCTTCTTTTAAAACTATGAACATTCTGGGGATGAAGTGTTATCTTTTCAAAGGAGATTGTCGTTGTGGGGAAAGAGCCCCAATATTGATATTAGGCTTATATTTGACTGCAAGAGACAGAAACCCCAAAATATCAATGACTTAAATAAGATGGGAGTTTATATTTCTGTCACTAAAACAAAGTCCAGAAATGAGAAGACCACAATTCAAATAACTGGCCAGGGTTCCCATGGTCACATCAGCCTCCTTGTTGACAAAACCAGACTCATCCTCCTGCCTACCTTTGCTCCTTCTCCTCCTTTCACTTTCATTGACTGTTAAAATCCAGGCTTTATCCCATTTGATTCCCCACAGTCAGCCATGAGTAAATGCCATTGTACATCTGCCATGTGTCTTTTTTTTTTTTTTTGCGGTACGCGGGCCTCTCACTGTTGTGGCCTCTCCCGTTGCGGAGCACAAGCTCCGGACGCACAGGCTCAGCGGCCATGGCTTACGGGTCCAGCTGCTCCGCGGCCTGTGGGATCTTCCCGGACCGGGGCACGAACCCATGTCCCCTGCATCGGCAGGCGGACTCTCAACCACTGTGCCACCAGGGAAGCCCAGCCATGTGTCTTTGATCTCCGCTTTCATTCATCCCCTCCCACTTCAGCCCTGGCTTCAGCTCTCTCCTTTGGACCTTTACCACAACCTCCTCAAATTGTCTTCCAGTCTCTCCTCTAATCCATCCTTCTCATGGCTGCCAAGTTAGCCTTTCCAGAGCGCACATCACTCCTGACTCACAGCCCTTTGATGATCTCTCCTGTAGCTTCTAGAATAGTTAGAAATCTTCAGCTTGACATTCAAGGCTCCAGGTCAGTTAGCTAAAATCTTGCCTCCTAAAACAATGGTTAATTTCATTTTAACATCCTCGTTTTAATCTCATCTAATTTTCAAAACACTTTAGGGGAGATGACTTTTAGGTAAATTTCTCTTTAAGAGAATTAATAAGGAGAAACCACTTTTGTTGAAGTGTTTTCACATTCAAGGCCAAATAACAAGCTGACTGCGCTCTACTTTTTTCAAATGTAGTCCAATTTTGTCTTATTAGATCAAGTCTATGTTCCTAGTTTACCAAAGATCTGTGAGTTTTTTGGATTCTCTTTTGGTCCCTGCAAGTCAGAATTAGGAAGTTAGATCTAAGAAGGGTGGGCCTGCCACCCAGAAACAGGCCTGGCTGAGGGGCTGGAGGAGCCTGAGAGCTCATGCTTTTGTGAAGTGTGCCCTGCCCCAGATGATGCTGGGAAGGAGATATGATCTTCCCCCTCTGTTCGGAGGAGGGAGCAAAGGATGGGCAATGGGAAGGGTATTTGTGTTTTAGGGCAGCATCTCTCTGGGCCTGACCTGAAATGGATGTCTCAGCTGTAATGCTTACTCTTATGTGACTGTGGCGTTTTGTCTTACATCTCTGGCCTCAGTTGCCTAATCCATGAAATGGAGACTAATCATAGGAATCCCCCCCCTTCCTTCTATTGTTGTTATCAAGTTCAAAGATGCTGGATTTGAAACACTTTCTAACTTTATCTAGGTTGTGGGAGTTTTAATACTTCCTCTGTTCATTTTCTATTGCTTCTGTAACAAGCTGCCACCAAGTAGATGGTTTAAAACAACGGCAGTTTCTTCTCTCTCAGTTTGGGAGGCTAGCAGTACAAATCAAGGTGTCAGCAGGCCCGTACGCTCTCCAAAGGCTCTTGAGAGCTGTTCTCCCTTTCTTCTTCCTGGCTTCTGGCAGGTGCCAGAAATCTTTGGCATTCCTTGGCTGGTGGAAGGATCGCTCCAGTCTCTGCCTCTGTACTCATATGCTGTTCTTCCTGCGTGTCTGTGTCTCTGTTTTCTCTTCTTTTACAGTATGATCTCATCTTAGCTAATTACATCTCTAAGGACCCTATTTCCAAATAAGGTCACATTCCGAGGTTCCAAGTGGACATGAATTTAAGGGGGGCAGTATTCAACATAGTACACCCCGTTACTGTCTGTTTTTAGAACAAAAATAGCACAGGCTAAGGGCTTAGCACAGCACTGCTATAGAAAGTGCAATGAATGGGTGCCATTACTTCGGTTGGTGTTGTTGCACTATTTACCCTTCCTCCTTCGTGATCCCCCTCTCCCCGTCCCTACCTCAGCACCACACACTTGGGCTTTGATCTGCTAAGACTCCTCTCCCCAGGCATGAAATGATCAGGTAACAGTGAATCTAAAATTCTCTTCTATAGAGGAAAAATGTGTTTATTTTTGCAGGGAGAGAGTAAGAGGGGATGCTGGTAAGGTGCCTCATTAAAATAATCAGTGAATTGAAAATGGGAGGGGTATTAAGGATCAAGCTGGCCTAGGCAAAAATATTTTGGGGCCTCTAACCACTATACATCCCAACTAAACTCAGGTTTAACAAACAGTTGAGCTGGCACCTTTGTGTATCTGTAGTCTGTGTAGTGAGGGTAGGAGTGGTTTCAAAAGGGGCAGAAGGAGCCATCCAGGGGTATGGAAATTGACTCAAGGAGACATGGGAAGGAGGCAGCCCAAGGTGGATAGGTGGAAAGGACACAGATGCCCAGGGTCTAGTCCTGGCTCTGCCTCTGACTCCATGTCAGATTTGGGGCAGGTCACTTCTTCCTTTGTCTGGGTTGCAGTTTCCTCATCTGTAAAATAAGGGGGTAGGCCATGAGAGCTCTGGGAACACACACCTGTGAGGGGCTTGGAGAGGAGGAAGTGATAAAGAGAGCCACAAGAGAGCTCTGCTGTGGGGGTTAGGAGGAGTCACCTTCCTCTCATGCCACTTGTAAAAATTGAGCATTCACGGTAAGATGCTGCATGATATAGAAACTTCTCTCATTTATTTTTCTCATGTGATCTTCAGAACAACTCTGTGAGGTAGGTGTATTAGGTGTTTATATTCCTATTTTACAGATGGGGAAACAAGTTTGAAGCAGGGTGTCCTGACTACAAATGCAGTGTTGTTTCCAAGATGCTGCAATGGTGGCTGCCTCTTGGCTCAGCGCCAGCTCACTCCGGGAGTGAAGATGAGTTCCTGGGCTCCACGTCACCCAACACGATGCCACAGGTCATGCATGCTCTGTGAATAGCTCTTGGTGGTAAGTGATTCAGACCTTGGGGTGGAAGGAGAAACTAATGAACAGGGCGCAGTTCAGCTAACACCTACTGCTCTGTGCCAGGCACTGCCCTTGGCTCTGTGGACTCAGGAGTGAACAAAACAGATATGGTCACTGTCCTCAAGAAGTTCAGAGTCTCTCAGGAAGACAGACACTCAACCAATAATTACCAAAATTTAATGGAACAAGTAGAAGCGTGAGATATGCTGTAGAGGAGAGATTCCTGGTGCTTTGGGTGGGAACACTGAATAGGTCCCCTGACTCTGGGTGCAGCCAGGGAAGGCTTCCCTTAGGAGATGAGGCTGTGACTGAGACTTGTCAGAGGAAAGGAGGTGGGGCTGTTGCTGGCACTGAGGGTGGACCCAGAAGTTACAGGAAAGCTGGAAAGAAGACCAAAGCAAACTGTTTTACTTCTTTTGTTGTAACTCCAACTTCCCTAAAGGACACCTTGAAAAAAAGAGAAAATGGTTTCAGGAGCTGTTATTTTTTGCTACCTCACACTCAAAACTGGGCTCAGTGAAGTTTAATGTGAGACTTTTAATGCTCTGTGCATTAATTAATTACTCACTTCACAGTACATTAAACGTAAAATCAAAGGCTCTAGTTCCTTGAATGGACTCCAGGCCTTTGTTTCTACTTGTGAGGCACGTCCACTTGCATTGGTCCTCAGAGATTTAGGGATTGGTCTTTTCCTCACCTTAGAAGCCAGAGGGTGTATCCAAGGGGTAAGAGCATGAGTGGACTTGAGTGTTGGGTGGATAAGCAGTAGCTTCGCTGCCATTCTTTCCCCTCTCTGCTAACACCCCTTCCTGGGCTTCTCACGCTGTGAAGTCCACTCCTGATCACTCCTTCTCCTTCTTGGTCAAGGCCAGCTCAGGAAATCATGGTGTAGACAGACACTAGAAACGTAATCTAAAAAATCTTACGTTGCCTAGGTTCTTTTCCTTATTAACTGTGTGGCCACAGTTTCCTCACCTGTAACATGGAGATGATAATGCCTACTTCATAAGATTAGTCCTTCATATTTTCCAGGTTTTGCATTCTATAAATGTAGCGACAAGACTAAGAAAATTAGGTGATTTGTGCAAAGTTATGCAACTAGTAGCCACAATCAGGAATATAGCCCAGATCTCCTATCTCTAAATCTAGTGCTCTTTCCACTAGCATAACTTCAGCCATGGCTCATTAATGTGTCATGAATGTGTAGTCTTTGCTATGCTAAAATGTCGATCCCCTGGAGTGACCAGGTAAGGCCTAGGCTGGAGGAAAAAAAATTCAGAAGCCCTGCACATAGGGCACTATAGTAAAAAAAAAAAAAACAAAAAACCTTTGGACTTGCTTGTTTTGCTATTATGTGACATCGTTGGTCATAGCTTTAATTTTTTTGTTTTGTGCCAGTTCATTGGTTGGAAGCAGAATTTTCTATGAGAACGTTGCCCTAGGAGTGTCATGCTCTGCATGTTAAATGACACAGACTAGGTCTGTGGTATGCTCAGAACTCCCCTTCCCTTTGTGCCGGGCAGCTGAAGGTTACGTGCCCCTGATCTCAACTCTTGCCTTCTGAAGTTGCCGTGCAGTCACCACGCTGGCCATCCTAGTGTCAGATTCAGATTATAACATGGTCTCAAGGAGTCACTGCCATCTCTCTTATTTCCATGACCTCAATTCCAAATTCATCAGGAATAGCCGCTTGGCTTCCACTGTCCTTGCATGGACTCTGTTACATTTCATGGAAATTTATGGATGAGTGAGTCGGTATATTCTTATTTTTTCTCTTCACTGTTAATTCCCTTAAAAAAATAAAAGGATAGGAGAAGTTTAAGCATTTTGAAAGAGACAGCTAATCAATACACATTATTCTCCAAACATTCTAGGAAATTCAAGGAAATTATAAAGTACCTCCTAAAGGCTCTTCAGTTATCTGTATGCCTGCCCTTCAGATAGAAAGTTTCCTCTTGGCACATAAAGAAGTCAAATTAGGCCCAGAAGAGACTATCCTTGTTGGAGCGTGAATGTCAAAGAAACAATCTTCAGTAAAATAGCTTTTTCTCTCAGCATGCCCGGGAGAGAACAATATCGTTGGTTATTGGTAATGCCTGTGCAAAGCACAGTGAGAGAGTTTTGGAGATCATAAGAACTGATATTTGTATGAGATCAAAATGTCTTGATGAGGATTTTTACTTATTCTGCCATTGGTGAAGACAGTTCACTTCAGAGTGTGCTAGGATTTGGGAGCTACAGAAGGGACAGGACCCAGCCTCTTACAAGACAGGCGAGAAGTGCCTTTATCAGGGTTTAGTGGTGCCTGCATGAAAACATCTCCTCCCTTAGATATGTGGACAAACATTGACCCATCTCCTCTGCCAACTTCAGAGGACCTGGTAAGCCTCTGGAGTCAGGACGTTGTCTCTAGCCCAGAGGACAGCCCCCTTGAGGGATATTTACAAACATCTTCCTGGTGACCAGCTTTCATAGCTGAGAGGTTTCAAGAGAATTAGAGGAAAGAAGCAGTCGCTAGGAACCAAACACCAGAATTTCACAATCATTAATGAAGCTAAAGTTCACCTTTTCTCTGGGTGAATTCCATGATACCCGCTCAGGCTGGTCCAATAGGCTGGAATCTTCTTTTTGGAGACCCTCCTAGGGCCTGAGAGGAGGCTACACTTCTCACAGCTTCCTGGGTGTCAGAGGTAGCAGCCACCAGAGGTCCCTGGAGTGGCCATCGTTGTCCAGGCTCAATGTCTCTGCTTATCAGCTCTAGAAATTCTATGGTATCTTTTCAGACTGCAGGAACTAACTCAGAGGTCCAATTCACCTACATCTGGGGGCTACTGCAGGAACGTTCAATTCAGTTTAAATGCATTAGGGAGGTAGCATTGTCTACAGTATTGTTCTGTAGGAGAGGAAAAATTTTTCCTTTATCCTCTTAGGTTTTGTGGCTGGACCTGAGAATTAAACTGTCATAAGACAGGTTAACAGGAGAAAAACATACAAATTTTATTTAATATTTTTACATGTACATAGGAGCCTCCATAAGAAAAATGAAGACCCTCAGAAGCTCTTAGAACCAAGAGCTTATATACCCTTTTAAACAAGGAATGATAAATTTGTGGAAAAGTGACAAAACAAAGGAAAAGGCATTTAAGCTTCTAGGGGCAGTGAGTTGTGGAAAAGTGACTGGGAAATATATTGGGGAAACTAATGGAATATAAGGATTATTTTAGTAGGTTTGTTTGTACAGATCCATTTTGGTGTCAACTCACCTGGTGATAAGAATGTTCTTTTCCTGGTGCAGGGAGGTCACCTTGCTTACAGGAAATTTTATAACCTGTTTTTAGGTCAAAAGGGGGAGGTCAGAGAACCCCTCCTGCATGTGCCTTCAGCTCAAAATAATCAATATGCCAAAGTGGCATATTTTGGGATGGCATGTTCTCAGCCCCTTCAGTTCAAATATTAATTTTTCTATATTTTATCTGTAAGTTTGGGCAAGTTACTTAACTCCTGTGAGCTAGGACTTTCGTGCTCTTCAGTCACTCCTTATTCCTCAGCTCCAGGCAGGATACCTTTTGGTTGATACATGGTTCTTTCTAAACTTGATTACACCATCGACCAAGCTGGATTAAGTATGCCCACAATTGAAAGGCAGCCCTGGTCTCCTGATGGTTTCAAGGATGTGTCACACAGCCTCTGAAAGCATCTACAATGTACTGATGTAATCTAAATGCTGGTGATTTGGCAACAAACGAAAGAGACCAAATACCTGCCCCTGTGGGGCTTATATTCCAGTAGGGAGACAAACAATAAACAATAATATAATACAGTATGGTGTGGCATAATATAATACGGTATAATATAACATAATATAATATAAGTCAGTGCTAAGAAGAACAATAAGCAGCAGAAGAGATCAGGAGATTATTTCTCCAAGGAAATGATGTTTGTTGCAGAATCTTGGGTAAAGGGAAAAAAATGAAACATGAGCATCTGGGATAAAAATTATCCATGCAAGGGGAATGACAAGCACAAATTTTTCCCAAAGCAAGAGGGTATTGGTGGACTAGAGCACCAAAGTGGCTGGATTAACTGAGCAGACGGAAGGAAATGAAGTTGAGAGGTAGTGGGAAGCCAGATCAGCTCAGCTGGGGTCTTGTAGACCGTGGTTAAGACTTTGGCCCTTATTCTTAATGAGCTAGGAAAGGGTCTCTGTGATTGGCCTAACTTATATCTTTAAAGGGTCACTCTGGTTGCTGCAGGAATAATAGACTGTAAAGGGGTAAGGGTGGAAAAGACCAGTGAAGACTGGCAGTATTCCAGACCAAGGGTACTTGGGGGGTGGAGTAGGGTGGCCCTGGGGTAGGAGGCAAGAAGAGCTTGTATGAGTGATGTATTTCAAGACAGCAGTGACAGGACTGGGGGATGGATTGGACATGGACGGGGAAAAATGAATGGAGTTGCTGTCTGCTGAGGTGCGAGGAACTAGTGAAGGAACAGGCTGGAGAGGTTAGAAATCAAGAGTCAAGCTCAAGATGGCCGTCAGACATCTGAATGTAGTCTCTGTGTGGCCTTTTGTATAATGGTGCTTAGAAAACTAATCGAAGGGCTTGCTTTCTCAAATCAGAGATGCAGCAAACATTCTCAGGCTTGTGATCACAGAACTGAAGCCTTGGGAAACACCTACAGAAGGCACTCTGAATATACATTCTTAGGACAGATGCAGCACGAGTGTGACCAAGGCTGGGGCAGCTGGAAGTTAGAGTGCATTGGTGATGAATAATATTTGAGCACAGAGAGATGTTCAACACTGTATTTGGATTTGAATTTCTCTTGTAAATAAAAAAGGAAAACTTGGATTCACATACTGTTTTATAATTTAAAAAGTGCTTTCAAATCCTTCATCATCCTCTGAGATAGGATTGATTAGCTTCATTTTGGAGATGAGGAAATGGAAGTTCAGAGTTGTTCAGAGATTTGCCCAAAGTCACACAACTAACAGGTAAGGGAATCCTCCAATTTAGGTTTTTCTCACCCCAAAATCATTTCCATTTTATTGTGTTGTTTCCATTTCATCATGGTTATTTTGGAGTAGTTACATATTGATTCTGCCAGTATAAAAAAACCAAATCATTTGTACCTAATAAGGCTATAAAATGTCCTCTTTGCCCCCTACTGACTGCAAATGACCCAGGCCCCCACCCCCCGTGTTCGTCTTCAATCCAGGCTTCTCTGGCAGCTTCGCTTCCCTGGCAACCAAGTGGCTAATGAGCTTCACCCCAACTCCTGTCTCTCTTAACAAATTCCTTTTTATCAATGGCTCACTTGTGTTGAAAGAGGCTGTCATGCCAAGCAATATTTTGGGGAATATTTTACAACTCCTGTTGCTTAAATTCTGAGAGAAACTGCTTCAAAAAGGTCCAAACACTTTCCCCCACTGGATCATTTCAAAATGCAATTAGAATAGTTTTTCAATGAGCATTTCAGTAATTCCTGAAAAGTATCACTTAGTCATGATTGAGACCATAGCTGTGTCTACACGGTGCTAAACATCTGGATAAAAAATGAAAATGGAATGCACTGGGATGTTAATACTGGGTCAAAAGCCAGTTTTGATGTCCTCAGGCACTGAGGTTGCCCTCAGTGGTTGCCCTTGGGTCATCCAAACCCCCTTTGGGTCTCATCTCAATCATGCCAGTGTGTGAGGGAGTGGGCAGAGCACTGGATTTGAAGAAAGAAGGTTGGGGTACCAGTCTTGACTTTGGTACTTCCTCGTATGTGACCTCATCAAGCCTCAGCTTCCTCATCTATGAAATGGACATGCTTATGCCTGCACAGCTTCCTAAGATGTTTGTAAAAAGTAAATAAAGCAAATTTGAACTAAGCAGACATCATATTGTATTTATCTTTGCATCTCCAGAGCTGAACACAGGAATGTAGTAGAGACTGGATACATTTTTGTTGATTAATTTATGAATGAGTATAGTATAGGCAATTCTAGTGCTCTAGCACCTATTATTATGTAGCTCTATTTACATTCGCCAATTCTCTCTGGTACTTAAGCAAACTTACCCTCCCTAGAATATGAGGACACATAGCCCAGAAAAAATATTTACTAAAAGCATAAAATGTACTGTGCTAGATGTAAATAATGTTTTTCAGTTAGTCCAAGCGGTGAATAACCCCAGCTTTTGTTCTCTTTGGAGCACCTGTTTGTAATCCATGTCATAAATTTTTTCATGATTATTGCTTAGTAGTCAATGAGTTTCTTTGTTGGCACAGAATTTAAGATATTTCCCTAATAAGGACACCCAATGTTAAAGCAAAGAATTTCTATAGCTGTGCAGTTCAGAGAGTTACCTAGGAGATGAAAAGCTAATCTGTCTGGAATTTCTGCCCTTGAGACCAAAGATACTATAAATTTGCTCGGGAGGAAAATAATCATGGTAAGCATCTTAATTTCTTCCATCTCGTTTCCAAGCAGATGTCGCCGTGTTTTAGCCTGGAATTCATCATCTCTCTGATACATCAACATTGACATATTACATCTTCATCTCTTATTATAGAAAATGGAAATTAAACCAGAATGTGAACATGCTGAATGAATCGGACTCCCCAGAGATTCGGAGGAGAAGAAAACCTCCCACTCGCCTTTGACTTTTGGATTTCTTGTTTCCCTCATGTTTGGATTGCACTTTAAGAAGTCCATCTGGAAGTTCACTTTTTATATTTTGCAAATGCAAGTAGAGCTTATTATCAAAAGACAAACCCCTAAAGGAAGAAAAACAGTGGGCAGGGATTGGGGGGGCCAGAGAATCACCTAAAAAATCCAGTGACGGTATTTCAAGTTAAATTCCAGAGATTAAACTCCATTTATTGCTGGGCCTGACTTTGCCAGTCTGCTGGTTTGGATGAATGCGTGGATATGTTTAGCTGCTTGCTTCTACCTGTTAAGCTAGAAGATGAGTTTGGGTAGGTGTCAACACCTGCAAATGTCATCAACCCTTGCAATACCCCTGTAGCACTGAGTTATCAAAGTAGCACTGCCACAGTCTGCTTGAGACTTCAGTCATCCCACAGTGGGCACCAGTACACTTCTTGCCTTTTTCTGGCCTCAGGAAAACATTCTTAGGATTTCAGGATCCTATTATATGTTGAGCGAATTGCGTTCTTCTTGAATTCCTTACGAAGTCACTCTGGTCCGTGGAGATTAGAAGTTTAAACTTTGTAGGCCATACCTCATCGAGTTCTCTTCACTTTGGCTTCCCAGCCATTTCTGTTGCAGCCAGACTTAATCCTCTTCAGATGTATCAAGCCAGCCATCAGTCAAGGTGGTCTTTATTTCCTCACACGTGCTGCAGGGATTAAGGCTGCCTGGTTTTCTCATATATTCCCTGGCACCCCAACTACAGATTCAGCTACTGTCTGAGGTTGATGTAAATAATGTTTACAACTTGGCCCCAGCTTGTTGGCCATTTACGGGAAGAATCCATCTTATTCTAGAGTTACAAAGGCTAATGCCATCTTGGTCATAACAGGATAGCTGGATAGAGCATTAGCATCCTAGAATCTCTTTGTAAATTTCCAGACCAGGGAAGATAAAGAGTAGTTTGCTTCTGTAGGTCTAGGTAAAACTGTCAGCATTAGGCAGAGAGGCCCACGAAAATAGCGTTGGATTTAGAGTTGCGACCCAAGTTAGAAGTAGCTGTACTACCTTCTAGCTGTGTGGTCTTGGACAAGTAACATAATCTCCCTGGACCCATGTTCTCATCTGGAAGATAGGAACCCTATCATGGACCCTGCACATACCCCTGGATGATTGGAATAAAGGATATGAGACTGTCTTGAAAACAACAAAGTGCTATTTAAGTGAGAGCTACCACCATTGTCACCTATAGCACATTGCAGGTTGTCTGATGACCATTTATTGCAAGTTTTATAACTCCTAAAATACATCAAGAAGTTTCTCATCTTTTCTCCGAACCTCAGTTTTCTTACTGTAAAATGAGGTGAAAACGATACTGCGTAACTCACAGATTCAGTGAGATAATAATTGTGTGTGGGCCTGGAGTGCACAGGATGGTGGTCTTCTTTCTCTCTTGGTACTACCCTGAAACCTGGTAGAGCAGCTGTGCACTATGTATTTTTGAATCCACGTCTCCCAAAAACACCTTCTTGGAAGCTTTCTGGTGATAGGGTCAATGACCTTGGTTCTCCACTGCTGAAGGCATCTGAGGACTTAGCAAACATGGAAGCAGGGAGAACTCCTGCCTGTCTTCCTGCCCCAACGTGTGTATTGTACCCTGGTCCCCCAGTCCTGTCCTAGCTGGGAGGTTCTGCGCCTTCCATTTCAAGAGGAACATTTAAGAGAGAGCCTAGTCAGAGAAGAGAGACCAAAGTAGGGAATGGACTAGAAACAAATGGACAAGTACTGAAGAATACTGGGATATTGAATCTGGAGAGCAGAAGACATAGGGGTCCATGACACAGATGTCTTAACCTATCTGAAGGAATTGGTGTTTTTCAAACTTTTCAGTGGCAACCCGTAGCAAGAAAGACATTTTATATCAAACCTAGCGCACATTTACATCTATAAACAACTGAAACAAAACCTTGAAAAAAAAACCTGTCTCTCACATGCTATAACTCTAATATTTTCTATTCTACTCTTCTATTATTCTGTCCTATCCTATTCTATCCTATTCAGTTGCATTAAATATAATGCTGGATGTAATTCCAAAATTTATTTTATGACCTGTTAATTTAAAATATTGATGTAGAAGACATGTATTGTCCCAGAAGATGGAATTAGGACTTTAAGGTGAAAATTAGAGCAAATTTTAGCTCAAAACAAGGAAGAAACAGCTAATAATTAGACTCACTCAAATATAGAATGGATCTCTCAAGGTAGTAAGACTCTTGTCCTTGGGTATTTTCAAGATTATACCTAATTTATGTGTCGTGTCTGTAGATTAGGGACCTTCCCACTTCAAAGATTCCAAGAGCCCACAATTCACACTAAGCTAAAAGAAAGACTATAGAACATAAAGAGATTTTTAAATGTCAGTTCAAAAAACCTGAAAATAAAGAGGCAGGGAGGGTGCCGGTGGGGCTGTTGGGAGATTATCTTTCCTTAGCTTCGGTCCAGTTAAAGAGAAAACATTCTCTGTCACATTTCTGTGCCCTACTGAGTGA